>NC_142791.1:23557142-23862857 GCF_988280905.1 Pimephales promelas
TGTCCATGCGACAGCAGTCACATGTTATATATAGATATTGTATGTGAACTCATACGGGGATCATCATATTAGCGCGACCTTATGCACACTTTCATCTGAATGAATATCTGTGCTTACTTAGTAAGTTTGAAGATGGTCAAGGCAGGGCGAGCCGTGTCGGGTCACAGGGTTGACGTGGCGCACGGGCCCCCCTCGGGATCAGTAAATCACATCCTGGATTTGCTGTGTTCTCAACGGGCGGTCAGCCAGGACAAGGTTAACCCTTTCAGAACGTCAGTGTGACCGTGTTTATCACAGTCGTAATCATCCCCGCGGCGCAATGTCATACGGAGCATGAACGCCATGTGTCATGGAGCGTTATGTCACACTGGCCATCAAGCCGCACGTCTGCTTAAATTCACCAAACTCCTCTCATCTGCCAATTTACTGACTGAATCGGCCTGTTTAATGGAGTTTTAAAAAATTTCACATATAATAGTTCAAATAAAAGTTCAAAATTATCAAATTAATTATATAAGATTAATTAAATAAACTGGTAGCACTTTTTTTTACACTCCTGTTCCCAATGTATGTACATACTATGTAATTATTATAATATGTACAATAACTGGGTAAAAACTAGTTACTAACCCTGTTTAATTAAATTATTTGAAAATAAAAAATATTTAATTTAAATGTATAAAATGTATTGAATGTATGAATAATTTATTATTATTTTAGTAGTTCAGGATTTTTTTTGTAAGTTTTAGTAATCAATGAGTGATGATTTGTTGGTACAAGAAGGCATTTAGGCAAGGCAAGTTTATTTATATAGCACATTTCATACACAATGGCAATTCAAAGTGCTTTACATAGAAGAAATTAAAATAATCAAAAGAAATCAGAATAATTAAAACAGTTTAGAATAAAAAATAAGAAATAATGAAAAATAAAAATTATGATAAAAATAAAATACAGTAAATTAAAACCATTTAAAATAAAATGAAGTGCAGTAAGAGTCGGACGAACAGTGGCACAGTGCTCATTCAGTAAATGCACAGCCAAACAGATGTGTTTTGAGTCTGGATTTGAATGTGACTACTGTAGGAGCACACCTGATCTCTTCTGGAAGCTGGTTCCAGCTGCGGCTGCCATAATGGCTAAAAGCAGACTCTCCATGCTTAGAGTGAACCCTTGGTATTTCTAGCTGATGTGATCCTAATGATCTGAGTGATCTGTTGGGTTTATAATCAGTTAGCATATATGCAATATATTGAGGTCCTAACCCATTAAATGATTTATATACCAGTAATAATACTTTAAAATCAATCCTAAATGTAACTGGCAGCCAGTGTAAAGACCTGAGGACTGGTGTGATATGTTCATATTTTCTGGTCCTGCTCAGAATCCTGGCAGCAGCGTTCTGTATGAGCTGCCTGCAACTGTCTTATGGTCTTTTTAGGAAGGCCAGTGAGGAGGCCATTACAGTAATCCACCCTGCTGGTGATGAAAGCATGCACAAGTTTCTCAAGTTGTCTTGACTGGAAAATAAGCATCTAATTCTTTCATGTATATACATATATATCTTTCATGTATTCTATTTTTCAGATGATGGTATGCTGATTTAGTTATTGCTTTGACATGACTATTGAAACTAAGGTCTGACTCTAGAGACACACCAAGATTCCTGACTTGATTTTTAGTTGTTAGACCCCTAGCGTCAAGGTATGCATTCACCTTGAGAACTTCATCTTTGTTTCCAAACGCAATAAGCAGATAGATACTATCCGCGAGAACACCGCAGTTAAAGTGTCGTCAGCTCAGTACATCTCTTTCATTATCGATGGAGACACCGACCTGTCTGTCAAGGAGTGTGTGATCGTGTATGTCTATGTCCGCGTCCTGCTTGATGGACAGCCCACGAACATCCTCGTCGGACACGTTGAGGTGGAAACATGCCAATGCTGATAGTGAGGATGTTTTTCGTTTTTAATTATATTGTTTTATTAATACATAGCTTATTTAGTATTATATAGCAATATATGAGTAATATCATAATAAATACTTTGCTTGTTTCATTAATGGATGAATCGGCGTTTTTTTTAACAAATCTCTTGAATGAATGATTCAATAACAAATACATTTAACTTAAGCCACTTGTCGCCACTTAGTGGAGTAACAATGTGATCGATACAATTGTTATTTGAAGCTCCATGTTACTTTGAAAAGGTGCTTGTCTCTATTTTGATCGCTTCTGTAGACGTCAGTGTTTATATCCAAACCATAATCTTTAATTCTAGTTCCGATTCAAGTTCTTCTGTGATAAGAATATTTGTAACACAGAAATAACAATACTGCGTAGTTGAATATATACTCTCTGGGTCAGCAGGAGCACCATAGTTTTCCGCTGTGATTTATAATAGACATGTTTAATAGACAAAAAGTTGTCATTTAGGAATGAAAATCAGACATTAGATCTTAGATCTTCATTACATCCTAACACAGTAGAAGATCTAATCCAAATCAGCATTGAGGGTCCTCCTTTGGAGGCGTTCGATGCCTCAGTGAAGAGATGGATGGAGGAGGGACAGAGAGCCTAGAGACCAAATTTCAAATCCTGGCCACAGGATGTATAAAGCCCCAGTGATTGTTGGTGTTGATTGGTGTTGTTTTTAAATAAAAGGAATTTGTTTATATATAATTTGTAGTTGTGGTGATCTTTAATTTTTGGTGGGTGCTCCTTAATTTTCGCTGGTGCTCCTAACTTTTTGAAGTTGGTAGCACCAGTGCTACCAAGTAAAACAGTTAATTTCGAGCCCTGACTTCAGTTTTGACTTTGTTTAACTGCAGAAAGTTTTGACACATCCAACCGTTTACTTCATCTAGGGATGGGACGGTATGGAAATTTCATATCACGATTATAGTGTCCAAAATAATCGTGATTATCAATATTATCACGGTTTTGTTAAATTTATGAAAGTGCTCAAAAAGAACTGATGCTCACACTGAAAACATTTCAACAAGTTTTATAATTGAAAATCAACAAACAACAAATAAAACAAGTCTCTCTGTGCAGTTTTTTTGGCAAGATTCTATTCTATGGCATTTGCTTCTTTATAATGCCCGTCGTCAATAGCAACGCATATTACACAGCGCGCATCCATATCACAACGGACGCGCGCTCTTGTTTCATTCAAATACAACTTGCCGTCTTGCGTCTCCGGTTTTTGATTGTATTGCAAAAATGAAATCAGAGTTGATTTATTGTTTACAGAGTTTGATAATATTGGTGCGATATATCTTGTCTGGACGATTGTTTTACAAAATGAATTCATAAACAGGTAAGATTTAAAACATTAGCTAATCTCATTATCAATTCAATATGTCCCCGTAATTATGTGGTAAAAATAAAATCGGTTTAATACGTGATGTATCTATACTTTACTATCCCTTAAAATATCACTCTTAATAATAGTCTTGTTTGAAGTTGTTCGTTCGTCTTTGGCTCAAATCCACTTGCTACGAACTTTTCTTTGCGGAAGCTTCACGTCTATTTCAAGTGAGTGACATAAAATGTTTCAAAACAACATTTCGTGCCCAATTGTTTCCCGGACGTAGTTTTGGTATTGAGGTCCAAGTTAACTTGCCTTGCGTTCGGGTGATGATCTCACAAGACGACTCTGAAGATTTGAAGTGTTTATATTGCAGTGACTTTTTGTTCGGCAGACAGGGTGACCATCCTCGATCAAGTTTCCCTCAGGACTTTTGTAAAACCCAAAATATGACCACACCTCAGATTTGGTCCTCTTAAAAGGCTGAAAAATCCCCTGAGCACGAGCACTGCCTTCCACCATTCCTTCTCGAATAGTAATTTAAAAAATATTGCGTGCTGCGCGCCTGCGTCAGACTGGCGGACAGGATTCAGTGAGTTATTAAAATCGCGATGATCAAACACTGTTTTAATGATAATTTAATTTTAAACGATAATACTAACCGTCAGTACATTTTATCACGGTTTATACTGAAACCGGTTATCGTCCCATCCCTAACTTCATCAATGCATTGGCACAGGGAGTCAATGGGGCTGTAGTCGTTTGGCGATAGGGCTAAGTAGAGCTGTGTGTCGTCTGCATAGCTGTGGTAAGCGATTTGGTTCTTTTTCATTATTTGGCTCATTGGGAGCATATACAGGTTGAATAGGAGTGGCCCAAGAATCGAGCCCTGAGGGACTCCGCAAGTCATGGATGTCCACTCAGACTTATGTTCTCCCATACTCACAAAATAACCTCTCCCTTCTAAGTATGACCTGAACCATTTTAGGACTATCCCAGAAAGCCCCACCCAGTTTTCCAGCCTGTCAAGAAGTATGTCGTGATCAACAGTGTCAAATGCAGCACTGAGGTCGAGTAGTACCAACACGGATAATTTGCCTGTATCAGTATTTAAGCGAATATCGTTTATGATCTTTATGAGCGCTGTCTCCGTGCTGTGATGCGATCGGAAACCAGATTGAAAATTGTCAAAATATCCATTTAAGCTTAAAAATTTGTTCAGCTGATTGAAGACAACCTTTTCGATGATCTTGCCTATGAAAGGAAGATTTGAGATCGGTCTATAATTGCTTAAGATGGTCTTATCCAGATTGCTCTTTTTCAGGAGGGGCTTGACAACTGCAGTTTTCAGGGAGTTCGGAAAACTCCCAGAGCGAAGTGAGGCATTTACCACTTCTAGGAGATCTGCTTCTAAACAGTTTAACACACTTTTGAAAAAAGATGTGGGAAGTGTGTCAAGGGCGCAGACATTAATTTACATTAATGTTAACTAGGGATGTCCCGATCCGATCCACGGCATCGGTATCGCGCCGATACCGGCCCAGAACGCTAGATCGGAGATCGGAGGGAAGAAAAAAATATGAGCGATATCCAGTTTAGCGGCGCAGCCTGTCACGTGATGATTGTTGTGTTTACGCACACGCACGCAGAGAATCACTCTCGCTCTGCGCACGGAACAAAAGCTGCATTTCAGTCTTTTCAGAAATTCATTGGCTATCAGAAAATAGCGTCATTTCATTCTCTATTGCAACTGGATAGATAAACTGTCACTCAAAGAGAGGTAGGTACCGATCTTCACCAGGCACGCTCGTTGGCTGTTGGAGTTTAGAAGACACTCGCCGATTGGCTAAAATGACCTGTCAATCAATAGTTCATGGGTCAGCGGCCATTTTGACATTCTTTTTTCTCCAATGTTTACGTTTCAACTGTAGACGGATCAATAGTGCGTCGAAGTTGTGATAGCGCTGTCGGCTAACGCGAAATGCTACTATTTACATTCCATGGATGTTTATTCATATATACAATTGTTTTGGACTAAAAACTTCTTCAAATTGGATTGTATGGACGCTTTACAGTGAAACCAAACCATTTTTGTTGGAATGTGAACTAACAGATGGCTAATTGGTGAGTTTCTTCCAGTTTGTGTTGGTTTGTTTTGGCTGCTCAAAATATTGGACTAATATCGGTATCGGCAAAAGCCAAAGGTGCGGCATCGGTATCGGTATCGGAAGTGAAAAAGTGGTATCGGGACATCCCTAATGTTAACATAAACAAAAAACATGTTTAGCATTTACACATTTAGTAATGTAGGTTAATTAATAAATATACCATTGCTCATTGATAATTAATGTTCATGCATAATTCATTAAATAATTATTTTACCTTTGCACGTTCTAGATAACCTATATTATAAAATTATGTATATTGCTTTAAAATACCTAATGTTAATGAATTAGAATTAGAATCAATTAATTAAATTGTTAGTAAAAATGTTTCTTATGCTCAACCAAGACTGCATTGATTTGACTAAAAATGCAGTAAAACATAATATTGTGAACTACTATTATAATTTAAAAACTTTTCTGTTTGAATATATTTTGAAATGTAATTTATTCCTGTGATGCGTTACTCCAGTCTTCAGTGTCACATGATCCTTCACTCTAATATGATGATTTGCTGCTCATGAAACATTTCTTATTATATTCTCAGACATGAAAACAGATGTGCTGCTTAATATTTTTGTGGAAACCATGAAACATTGTTTTTTATGCTTTCATTTTGAATGTCTGTTACTTTTGATCAATATAATGTGTTCTTGCTGAATAAATGATTAATTTCATTGAATGATAGTGTATCATTGTAGAGTGTAAATGTAGAGATTTGTATAGTAGTAGTTGTAGTTTTGTTTTGTTTGATGAAAGTTGGTTTGGCTCTTATTTGTTGAAGCACAAAGTGTAGTCTGGCTCTGTTTGTGTTTAGTGTCCACCTGAATATAGATACCAGAGCAGAGGAGGCTCAGATAGAGTGACAGGATCCGTGCTCATGCAATCCGAGCGCCACAGATCTGGTAACGTTTTTCTGAGAATGAAAGGAATGGTTGGTACTCCAGAAAACGGGGCAAATATGACGCCTGAGATATTGGAGAATTGGTGTGTCCTCTCGAATGTGGTTTCGCACATGACGTGTGCCCTGGCTTCAAAGTGTTAAATGTACCAACCTCACCGTCCTTCTGGGAGTTTAGTTTGGCTTTTGTGTCATTCTGTCTTTAATTATGGAGACGCAACTGGTTGTTCTTCAAGGAAGCCGCCGGTTAAGGTTTCAAAATAGGTTGCGTTTGACATGAGTGTTTTTAAAATCGCTGTTTAATGGTTTAAGAACACCAGTGGGGGTTCTTGAGGATTTTAGGTTTCAGAATCACACTAAGCTTTTTATTGCCAATGTATTTATTTCATATTAGTTTTGATATCAAGCAGTTTTCATTTATGTGGTTGTAACTTGTATCTTTATGATTGTCAGCACTGATTGACATTATTGGATAAGAACTGATTTTTTTTCCAGAGCTGCTTTATAGTTTATTTGAACTCCTTTCATAATTAAAACACTTTGCACAGTTATTGAACTGAACTGGTCAGAAAACACATCATATTTTCTCATGATATCTAATACACGTCAGCTGATTTCTTTAAGAGCCTGAAAATGGTTTGAAAAAGGATTTGCTCTCTAAACCCTTCTTTTCCAAGAGCTACTCTGCTCTGATTGGTCAGATGACCCAGTCTGCTGTGATTGGTCTACTCTGCTCTGATTGGTCAGATGACCCAGTCTGCTGTGATTGGTCTACTCAGCTCTGATTGGTCAGATGGCCCAGTCTGCTGTGATTGGTCTACTCTGCTCTGGTTGGTCAGGCGGCCCAGTCTGTTGTGATTGGTCTACTCTGCTCTGGTTGGTCAGATGACCCAGTCTGTTGTGATTGGTCTACTCGGCTCTGATTGGTCAGATGACCCAGTCTGTTGTGATTGGTCTACTCTACTCTGATTGGTCAGATGACCCAGTCTGCTGTGATTGGTCTACTCTGCTCTGGTTGGTCAGGCGGCCCAGTCTGTTGTGATTGGTCTACTCTGCTCTGGTTGGTCAGATGACCCAGTCTGTTGTGATTGGTCTACTCGGCTCTGATTGGTCAGATGACCCAGTCTGTTGTGATTGGTCTACTCGGCTCTGATTGGTCAGATGACCCAGTCTGTTGTGATTGGTCTACTCTACTCTGATTGGTCAGATGGCCCAGTCTGTCATGATTGGTCTACTCTGCTCTGATTGGTCAGATGACCCAGTCTGTTGTGATTGGTCTACTCTACTCTGATTGGTCAGATGGCCCAGTCTGTTGTGATTGGTCTACTCTACTCTGATTGGTCAGATGGCCCAGTCTGTTGTGATTGGTCTACTCTACTCTGATTGGTCAGATGGCCCAGTCTGTTGTGATTGGTTTACCGCCTACATTGTGTGTCTCAAACGAAAAGCCCATTACCATCGCTGAATTAAATTCCAGCATGAGTCGTCATCATTTGGAAATCTTGCAAAGTGGATTTGCTTTCACAGCACAGAAATCAGCGTCTTTTCTACATGACCACAACACGAACCAAACTCTTCCAGGGCGGGGCAAAGAAGACGCTGTTCGCGGGCAGCCAATGAAGAGCATAGGCTGGCCTTATCCAAATTTGTTTCATTGTTGTGTAGGTTTGTAACAGGAAGTGAGACTGGAATTACTGACGACTCGTTTCAGCAGTTCAGAATCGATTCTTTCTTTTAGGAGAATATAACTTTATTTGTTGTGCACTTTGATCTTTAAAACTATGCAAACCTTTTACATTCACAAACAGCTGTATTACACGTTGTATAAAAGGTAATATCCGAAAAGCATAATAGGGGCACTTTAACTATTAAACCCACTTCTATCCTTCAGGGTCGAGTGGAAGTAGAGGCTGGAAACGAGAATATGAAGTTTGAGGCCGGTCCTTTCTCTTATTATGGAGTCATGGCACTGAATACACCATGCCTGGGTGAGTGTTTATTTATACTAACTCTTGTTTTCTCTAATCGAAGAGCGTGATATATTCCCACTTACAGGGTTACTCCATCCAAAAATGAAAGTCTTGTCATAATTTACTTACCCTCATGTTGTTCCTTTTTCTTCTGCGCAACAAAAAATAAGATATTTTGAAAATGTTGGAGCCTATTGACAAAAAAACAGTTATCTTATCTTAATTACAGAACAAAAAAATGAGACGAGTTAAAGATGTTCCATGATCTTTTCAAGTTTCATAAACAATGCAAAAAGTGCCTTATAATTCAGCATTACTACAATAATTGCAATAGAAACAGACAGAAATGATATGGGTAACTCAGGTTGATAAGTGGTGAAGATGATGTGTCTGATGTTTGCCACCCAGCCATAGATCAGTAGTCAGCGGTGTTTTTTTTAGAGTCTCCCAATGCAGACACAAGCACTTTGTCATGATCTGTCATTGTCAGTTTAGTCTGGTGTTATATAATAACTCTGTAGCTGCCGGCAGGGGACTGTACGGACACATCTGACCGCAGGGACATCTGCTGGCCGAGTGTCACTATGTGTAATGATGCTGTCTGATTCTGTTCCTTCACCCCCAGCTGTGCCGCAGTCCATCCATGTGCCAAACATCACATTTATGTGCTTAGCATGTGTCTGAATGTGTGCCTGCATGTGCTTTGAGAAACACTGTATAAGAGACCAAAGGTCATGTGACTGATTCTTTGGCATTTACTTGTCCACTGGTCCTTCCAAAGCCTGTATTATTTTCTTTAAACCTTGAAATCCAAAAGGAGATATTTAGCAGAAATACCCTAAGCTGATTTTCTCAGCCCAACACTACTGGATGGTAATTCATTCACACTTTTAAGCTTCAAAAACTCCATGAAGGTCTGTATGTGTATTCCAAGACTTCTGAAGACAATTGCATTTTTTTAAATTAGCTTCCAAAACATTCCATGCAATAATTTGATGCAATTCAGCCCATTGTAGGCTCATTTAATTAAATTAATAATAATAAAGACTTAATTTTTGGATCGTTACCGTTACAAAAAATATTTTGAGTATAAAAATATTGTGAAAGTAGTCATTTTAGTCATACATTGACTGTGGCTGCATTTATGTAGCACTCAACCCGTCACTTTTATAGCCTTTTATACTGTAATTGTGGACAAATGTGGGCACAGAGGACTCGGGTGTGATCCTAATTTTTATTTATTATAAATGTTATCACTGTCTTCGATAAAGTTTTGTCGAACACATGGTGTTTTTTTTTTTTTTTGGGGGGGTATTTTTGAATTTATTTACTTCAAAAAGGGCCATATTTTCTATATAAAAAAAAAATGTGTGTGTTCAGGAGGCAAACTTAGGAAAAATAGCCAAGTCTTGTACCGCTCAGATCAAGGGAAATATTTTTTAAAAAATAAATCAAAACTATTTTGCCCACATTTGTCCAGGATACGCTTTTAGGGTTAATCAAAAATATAATAAAAAAATATTGTAAAATATATTATTACAATTTGAAAGAACTATTTTCTATATTAATATATTTGAAGATTTTATTCCTGTGATCAAAGCTGAATTTTCAGCATCATTACTCCAGTATTCAGTGTCACATGATCCTTCATATTAGAAATCTTTCTAATATTATCAATTGTTATATGTACTCCGTTATTATTAATAATGGTTATTATTATTATCAGTGTTAAACCATTTTGGTGCTTAGTATATATTTTTATTTTTTTGTGGAAAAAAATCTTGAGACTCTAAACTGTAGAAAACATATTTGTTTGGCTCTCGTGGTTTGGTCTTTGGTCATACTTTGTGTGAACTATTACCTCAAATTTGCGTTTTTTTTTTTTTATTATTTCGCATTTTTTCGATTTATTGTGACACAATGTTACACATCTTGTGTTTAATAAATAAGTAAAATAAGACAGTGTTGCTTTACATGTGGAATGAATAATTTTTATTTTATTTTATTAATGCAGTGACAGTGCAGTGTGGTTCCCAGAGAGGCAGTGTCGTTCCCAGAGAGAGGCAGTGTGGTTCCCAGAGAGGCAGTGTCGTTCCCAGAGAGAGGCAGTGTCATTCCCAGGGAGGCAGTGTCGTTCCCAGAGAGAGGCAGTGTCGTTTCCAGAGAGAGGCAGTGTCGTTTCCAGAGAGGCAGTGTCGTTCCCAGAGAGAGGCAGTGTCGTTTCCAGAGAGGCAGTGTCGTTCCCAAAGAGAGGCAGTGTCGTTCCCAGGGAGGCAGTGTCGTTCCCAGAGAGAGGCAGTGTCGTTCCCAGAGAGGCAGTGTCGTTCCCAGAGAGAGGCAGTGTCGTTCCCAGAGAGAGGCAGTGTCGTTCCCAGGGAGGCAGTGTCGTTCCCAGAGAGAGGCAGTGTCGTTCCCAGAGAGAGGCAGTGTCGTTCCCAGAGAGAGGCAGTGTCGTTTCCAGAGAGGCAGTGTCGTTCCCAAAGAGAGGCAGTGTCGTTCCCAGGGAGGCAGTGTCGTTCCCAGAGAGAGGCAGTGTCGTTCCCAGAGAGGCAGTGTCGTTCCCAGAGAGAGGCAGTGTCGTTCCCAGAGAGAGGCAGTGTCGTTCCCAGAGAGAGGCAGTGTCGTTCCCAGAGAGAGGCAGTGTCGTTCCCAGGGAGGCAGTGTCGTTCCCAGAGAGGCAGTGTCGTTCCCAGAGAGGCAGTGTCGTTCCCAGGGAGGCAGTGTCGTTCCCAGAGAGAGGCAGTGTCGTTCCCAGAGAGAGGCAGTGTCGTTCCCAGAGAGAGGCAGTGTCGTTCCCAGAGAGAGGCAGTGTCGTTAAAAATAAATCAAAACTATTTTGCCCACATTTGTCCAGGATACGCTTTTAGGGTTAATCAAAAATATAATAAAAAAATATTGTAAAATATATTATTACAATTTGAAAGAACTATTTTCTATATTAATATATTTGAAGATTTTATTCCTGTGATCAAAGCTGAATTTTCAGCATCATTACTCCAGTATTCAGTGTCACATGATCCTTCATATTAGAAATCTTTCTAATATTATCAATTGTTATATGTACTCCGTTATTATTAATAATGGTTATTATTATTATCAGTGTTAAACCATTTTGGTGCTTAGTATATATTTTTATTTTTTTGTGGAAAAAAATCTTGAGACTCTAAACTGTAGAAAACATATTTGTTTGGCTCTCGTGGTTTGGTCTTTGGTCATACTTTGTGTGAACTATTACCTCAAATTTGCGTTTTTTTTTTTTTATTATTTCGCATTTTTTCGATTTATTGTGACACAATGTTACACATCTTGTGTTTAATAAATAAGTAAAATAAGACAGTGTTGCTTTACATGTGGAATGAATAATTTTTATTTTATTTTATTAATGCAGTGACAGTGCAGTGTGGTTCCCAGAGAGGCAGTGTCGTTCCCAGAGAGAGGCAGTGTGGTTCCCAGAGAGGCAGTGTCGTTCCCAGAGAGAGGCAGTGTCATTCCCAGGGAGGCAGTGTCGTTCCCAGAGAGAGGCAGTGTCGTTCCCAGAGAGAGGCAGTGTCGTTTCCAGAGAGGCAGTGTCGTTCCCAAAGAGAGGCAGTGTCGTTCCCAGGGAGGCAGTGTCGTTCCCAGAGAGAGGCAGTGTCGTTCCCAGAGAGGCAGTGTCGTTCCCAGAGAGAGGCAGTGTCGTTCCCAGAGAGAGGCAGTGTCGTTCCCAGGGAGGCAGTGTCGTTCCCAGAGAGAGGCAGTGTCGTTCCCAGAGAGGCAGTGTCGTTCCCAAAGAGAGGCAGTGTCGTTCCCAGGGAGGCAGTGTCGTTCCCAGAGAGAGGCAGTGTCGTTCCCAGAGAGGCAGTGTCGTTCCCAGAGAGAGGCAGTGTCGTTCCCAGAGAGAGGCAGTGTCGTTCCCAGAGAGAGGCAGTGTCGTTCCCAGAGAGAGGCAGTGTCGTTCCCAGGGAGGCAGTGTCGTTCCCAGAGAGAGGCAGTGTCGTTCCCAGAGAGAGGCAGTGTCGTTCCCAGAGAGAGGCAGTGTCGTTTCCAGAGAGGCAGTGTCGTTCCCAAAGAGAGGCAGTGTCGTTCCCAGGGAGGCAGTGTCGTTCCCAGAGAGAGGCAGTGTCGTTCCCAGAGAGGCAGTGTCGTTCCCAGAGAGAGGCAGTGTCGTTCCCAGAGAGAGGCAGTGTCGTTCCCAGAGAGAGGCAGTGTCGTTCCCAGAGAGAGGCAGTGTCGTTCCCAGGGAGGCAGTGTCGTTCCCAGAGAGGCAGTGTCGTTCCCAGGGAGGCAGTGTCGTTCCCAGGGAGGCAGTGTCGTTCCCAGAGAGAGGCAGTGTCGTTCCCAGAGAGAGGCAGTGTCGTTCCCAGAGAGAGGCAGTGTCGTTCCCAGAGAGAGGCAGTGTCGTTCCCAGAGAGGCAGTGTGGTTCCCAGAGAGGCAGTGTGGTTCCCAGAGAGGCAGTGTGGTTCCCAGAGAGGCAGTGTCGTTCCCAGAGAGGCAGTGTCGTTCCCAGAGAGGCAGTGTGGTTCCCAGAGAGGCATTGTCGTTCCCAGAGAGGCATTGTCGTTCCCAGAGAGGCAGTGTCGTTCCCAGAGAGGCATTGTCGTTCCCAGAGAGGCATTGTCGTTCCCAGAGAGGCAGTGTGGTTCCCAGAGAGGCAGTGTGGTTCCCAGAGAGGCAGTGTCGTTCCCAGAGAGGCTCCCAGAGAGGCAGTGTGGTTCCCAGAGAGGCAGTGTCGTTCCCAGAGAGGCAGTGTCGTTCCCAGAGAGGCAGTGTCGTTCCCAGAGAGGCAGTGTGGTTCCCAGAGAGGCAGTGTCGTTCCCAGAGAGGCAGTGTCGTTCCCAGAGGCAGTGTGGTTCCCGGGAGGCAGTCTAGTTCTTGGGAGCCAGTGTGGTTCTCGGAGGCAGTGTGGTGGTTTTGAGAGGCAGTGTGGTTCTCGGAGGCAGTGTGATGGTTTTGAGAGGCAGTACAGTTATTGGAGGCAGTGTGGTTATGGGTTTTGAAGGCACTGTGGTTCCCAGAGGCAGTCTTCTTGGAGGCACTGTGGTTCTCAGAGGCAGTTGGTTCTGAGGGGCAGTAATATTTGTTGGAGCCAGTGTGGTGGTTTTGAGATGCAGTACAGTTATTGGAGGCAGTGTGGTTATGGGTTGTGGAGGCAGTGTGGTTCTGAGAGGCAGTCTTCTTGGAGGCACTGTGGTTCTCAGAGGCAGTTGGTTCTGAGAGGCAGTAATATTTGTTGGAGCCAGTGTGGTGGTTTTGAGATGCAGTACAGTTATTGGAGGCAGTGTGGTTATGGGTTGTGGAGGCAGTGTGGTTCTGAGAGGCAGTCTTCTTGGAGGCACTGTGGTTCTCAGAGGCAGTGTGGTTCTCAGAGGCAGTTGGTTCTGAGAGGCAGTAATATTTGTTGGAGCCAGTGTGGTGGTTTTGAGAGGCAGGACAGTTATTGGAGGCAGTGTGGTTATGGGTTTTGGAGGCAGTGTGGTTCTGAGAGGCAGTCTTCTTGGAGGCACTGTGGTTCCCAGAGGCAGTGTGGTTCTCAGAGGCACTGTGGTTCTCAGAGGCAGTGTGGTTCTCAGAGGCAGTTGGTTCTGAGAGTCAGTAATATTCCTTGGAGCCAGTGTGGTGGTTTTGAGAGGCAGTATGATTCTTGGAGGCCGTGCATTTCTCAGAGGCAGTGTGGTTCTGAGAGGGAGTGCCATTCTCAGAGGCAGTGTGGTTCTCAGAGGCAGTATAGTTCTGAGAGGCAGCAGGAGTCTCAGACACTGTGGCAAAAGAAGAAAGCATAAAATATTATATTTTTACTGTTCATGGATCAATGACATGATGACATGCATATTTTTGTGTCCAAGTATTTTATTATATATTATACGTATGTGATGCGATCTGGGAAAACACGTCGGACGTCGCACTGGTACGTTTTCAGTAAGGTCTAAAATGTAGATTGAATGTCAGTTTTTTGTCAATTTTTTTTTTTTTTATCAAATTATTATTCTATAACATCTTGTTTATCATCTCTGAATATATTTTGGGAAAATTCTCTAGTTTAGTGCAGAAAAATAGCGATTTATAATGTTCATCTGAAAAGACTGTGTTTCTCTTTAAGAAAACGCAATCGGAGCAGAGGGTCAAAAAAATATCCTGTTTAGCTGTCCTTCTCTTAACACTACAAAGACAGTTCACCTATCAAAATAAACCACATAACAGAATAAAGTCCAGTCCTGGGTGAACTGCAACTAGGGTTGGGAATCGAGAACCGGTTCTTTTCCAGAACCGGTTGTGTTTTTGAAAAAATGCAAAAAGTTTCGGTTCCGAAAACGGTTCTGATGCCGATGCGATATTATCATGTGGGCGAAGTGCTGGGAGTAGAAGACGCCGTCTTATTCCTAAATGACAAAAACTTCACCACTGAAGTTGCGATTTGCTCACACGCGCTGCATTTGTCACACACAGACACACGCACGCTGCGCGCGCCGACCGCCGAGTCACTCTCTAGCCTACATTTAAATCTGTTTGCGCTGAGAGAGAGAGAGCAGTTGTCGATATGAAACTGCTTTACAATCACACAGTCTCAATATTTATTTGTTTCACATATTCAAATGATTTCCGTTACAGAATTAGTGAGATTATAGTTTGAGTAAACATTGACGGTAGTGGTCAAAACAGATGCAGTCCGTATATTTTTTGTGTTCAGAATTTACAAAATATATACAATGAGCGAGTGCATCATAATGGTTTTTTTTTTTTTTTCAAACCGTGTTTTTGTCTTATCTTGAATCACTACGTAAAGCCTGTAATAAGCGTTAATACTCGGATTTCTTTAGACTGGCCGGCGGATCGCAGCTGCTGCGGAGTAGCCCAATGCCTGCGTGACTCGTCATGGACATAAACAGAGAGAAGTAGCTCCGGCAACAATGTTCTTCCGCAAGACGCATGCAGTTGTGTTTATTAACTGCTAGAGCGCCAATTTATCCAGTAATGAAATAAGTAATGTCTTTATGAATCAATCATTCAAACCGTTTTAAAAAATAATCTGTTCTACACACATGTGTGTTAAAGCATATTCTACTCCTTCTGAGAGGGTATTCTTCACTGTTGGAGATACAATAAAGGAGAGGTCTAAATTATTATAGAGAATGCAGAATTTTTTAATTTCCTATATATATATATATATATATATATATATATATATATTTTTTTTTTTTTTTTTTTTTTTTTCAAAGATTGCTTAATAATGTTTCGAGTTTGTTTACATTACCAGTCTGTTAAACTAATTTGTCAAGTACTATAAGAAATAAACACAAAAAGGATTGTGGATTTTTCTCTTCCTAATATTTTTAATTGAATGGGAACCGGAACCGGAATCGTTTGGCGGAACCGGAATCGGAACCGGAACCGGAAAATTTC
Source organism: Pimephales promelas (assembly GCF_988280905.1). Classification (NCBI taxonomy): domain Eukaryota; kingdom Metazoa; phylum Chordata; class Actinopteri; order Cypriniformes; family Leuciscidae; genus Pimephales; species Pimephales promelas. The sequence continues at coordinate 23,572,865 of NC_142791.1, forward strand.
TCACGATTCCCCACCCTAACTGCAACGGCACGCAAGTTTTTCTTTCTTTATTTATTTTTATCCAGTGTTATCGTGTGGTGTGATGCGGAGCACAAGAGAACAGATTTTGAAGCTGCTCGTTTAAAAGACCTTGCTTGCCTCTCAATCGTTTTCACAGGATGAATTTTGAGTTCGTAAGCTTTCGAATGATACCTAATCTATGATGATGATGACTAAAATATGTGAAATGAAAAAAGGCAATAAAAAGGAGCGCGAGTCGTCCCGCTAACAGGATAATTAAACCTGTTTTTCTCAAAATTCTGTTTCTAAAAATCATAGCGATCAGCCGACTTCAGATAACCATAACTTTTGTTGCAGACAAATGATAAAAGAAATAAAAACATATTTGGAAAGGGCTTGAACCCAGCTTTAATATGGTCAAAACAGCTTAAAACCTGTAATAAGTCAAATTTCACCATGTGGTGGGTTTTCCCAGATTGCATCACATATGGTTTGTCTTTTTGTTTGTTGTATTATTTATTTGGCAACATTGTTATACATGGTCATACTAATAAAGCTCAATTGAAATTGAATTGAAATTGGATTTTCCTTTTAAAATAATTTGAGAAATTTTTGACATACATCACTTTATTCTATAAAACCTATTTAGTTTAAATACTTTTTAGTACATTTAAATAAAACCCAATATTTTATGTTTCGTAGGTGTGGGACGGATCGCAGTTGATCGTACAAGCGTGTAAATCAAATCAATAAGTCAACGCGAGTTTCTAATGTACACCGATGAGTGTTCAGAAAATGCCGGGGGGGAAGGTTTTCCGGCAGGACAAAATGAAGAGGGGAGAATACCTCCGTAGAAAACGGCTCTTAAAACATGTTTACCCACCAGACAATAAAAGAAATAAATAAATAAATTCTTTGCAAATATTTGTACTTTTTTTAAGGAATTAAAAAAAATTAAATATTTAGATGTTTGTTAACGTTAGAATATAATGCTCACAAGCAATTTTTCAATTAAAAGAGTGTATAGACGCTTATACAACAAAATTATGAAGATTAATATGATTATTTTACCAACTTTGTATGTAGTAGTTAAAATGTATGTGTTCTATATTAGAAATTACTTAACTGTCCGAAACACAGTGAGTAGAAATTTTCAGTGCACTGTGGTGAGGGCACAGTGCACTGCTGTATGTGTTCTTAAGCGTGACGTGAAGATGGATAGGTTATACTAAAATTGATAGCGGTCAAATTATATTACAATGAACTAACTGTCTTTAGAAAAGTTACGGTGTTATTTTCATTGATTTTTTTTTTTCTTTATCTTTCATGATAAAGCATAATTTTATGAGCACTGTGCTGCTTTGTGTACAGCCATTTTCATTTGAAAACAGTGGTTTCCATGGTAACGGCTGTACACAAAGCAGCACAGTGCTCATAAAATGATGCTTTATCATGAAAAATAAAGAAAAAAAATCAATACGTGCAGTGAAAAACGTGCACAAAAACATGAATTATATCTGTTTTGATAGGATTTTTTTTAAAAACACCTTTTTTAAGCTTTATTTTTCAATGACCCTCATATTTGTTTTATTGCACTGTTGATTCAAAAATAATTCAGCAATCTTTAAATGTCAAGAAAGATCACCCTTTTATAATTAGCTTACAACAAAAGCCAAAAGTTAAAAATTCACCTTTTAAAGCTGGATTCGCCCTGAACAAAGGATCTTCCTCCTCATCGAGAATGACTTCCAAGTCCTAGAGCAGCAAGTCAAACAAATCATTTTAAAACACAGTTGATGGAGATAATATACTGATTTACTTGAGATATATGCTCAGATGGAGATGGTACAATGACATATGCTAAGATGGAGATGGTACAATGACAATGCACTTACTTTGATATTTTTTTCACCTTGGTGAATTAACCAGCAGCAGACGATAAACAGGTTCAAGTAAGCAGTGATAAACTGGTTCAAGTAAGCAGTGATAAACTGGTTCAAGTAAGCAGTGATAAACTGGTTCAAGTAAGCAGTGATAAACAAGTAAGCAGTGATAAACAGACAAGTAAGCAGTAATATTGAGTGTTGCAGATTGTACAAACAAACTGATTGCTATGGCGATTGTCAACATTCTAAATTTGTGATGTCACTCAGTGCTGCATCAGCACATTCTTTACACTTCTAGCTCACCTAGGCCTGTATTTCTCTAATAATCACTCTGATCTCCTTTATAAACTGCCCTCTCTTATTGCCAATCTGATCTACTTTTGAACCAGTATATCAATTATTATATCTATAAATTAAAGGATTGTAAAACTCTAAAATCAAACATTTTAAAAGACTGCTCGAGATGTTTGTTTGCACATGATGGGACCCTAGTGGAAAATAAATATACTAAAATGTATTTGATTTTTTTTTTTTATGCTAAGTATACTACAAATACATTTACATATTTATGTACTTAGTAGAAATACCCTGCAATTGACTAATTTGGTATACTAAAAGTCTGCTGATTTGAAAAAAAACAACAATTTTGTACCTACTTAATGCACTTTAGTTATCCAGAAATAGTGCTTAAGTTCAACTAAAGATATACTATTTGATTGTGCTAAAGTGGAAATATTGCAAGTTTAGGTACGCTTTAAATATCTTGCATTTAAAGACTGATATTACACAGTATCCTTACTAATAGTGCAAACACATTTTAGGCTTTATATTAAGAAATGCACATTGTGTAATTAACAAGTACTCCAAATAATGTTTAATAATTATAAGTCATATACATTTTGATATATTTTCAGGTTCAAGTGACTAAAAAGGACTATTTTTAATGACTGTAAAGGTTTCCCTGATATCTTTTTTGTTGTTGAAAAGAAACACTTTTGTCTATATTTTTCTTTATTTGTTTGCATTTTGCTTTGGTCATTAGATGTTTTTGTGTGTTCTTTTTGGTGAACAGTGTTAGATGACTAACATCATCAGATACAAACGTTTCAAATTTGCAAAAATGCAATGTCACAGGTTTTGTTTGCACAAAATGTCTCAGCACAAATGCTCTGTATTTGCAGTAAATAGACATTTACTTTCTGAAAAAAAAATTATTTGCAGTCTAATGATGGTGTTTAGTATTGCTGCAAAATTAATCAAAATCACGATACGTTTCAGTGAGATTATCAAATCGTAAAAAGGTAATTTAATTAACTGTGTTTTGAAGTGAAGCGCTGCATTGTTTATTTACGCTCATGCAACTGCTCATTTACAGTAACTGCTGCTCCACACCAGCAGAGAGGCCCGAAATCTCCAAGAGGGTGGACCTCTAGTTGTTGTCTATGAATGTAGATACATATGTATTGTATATATCTTTTTCAGATCTTTCTTATCTTTCTTTAAACGACGAAATAAGCTGGTGAATGTTGAGAGAACACTGTGCTTAGTGCACTATTTGTCTTCAAACCGTTAAATCCCGTCTGGCTAGTTTGCTTGTCATAATGTTTACGCAGGTCAGTAGAGGTGGTCTTTTGTGGCTGTTTGAACACATTCGACCACACTATGAAATCAATCCGGTTGAATGTGTTTTTGACTACCTCTGGAAGTGGCCACATGTGGACAAGCCGGAAACATTTAGACCCGTTTACACCTGTATTTAGAGTCATCCACTTTGATTGGGGTGATGAAAATGCTTCCACGTGTAAACAGGGCCCTAGTACAGTACATCATCTGTTGGTTTCTGTATGTGCATTCCCATAGTTTTTAATCCGTATTAGTGTCACAGTCCTCCAATTTGAAGTGATCTGCATTTTAAGAGAAAAACAGTGATCTTACAGAATTTACACTAAACAACATTTGCATTAGTAATTTTACTTTTATTCAACTTATTCTGGCATTACAAACAGGTCAAGGTTTTGTCATTTTTTCATCAAGTCTGCAGAATGAAAAATAAAAAAGGTTGTGACTTTTTATCTCACAATTCAGACTTTATTTCTCAGAATTGCGAGGTATAAAGTCAGAATTGTGTGATATGAAATCGCAATTGCGTGTTTTAAGTCAGAATTGCGAGATATAAAGCCAAAATTGATTGAAACAAAGTCGCAATTGCGTGTTATAAAGTCAGAAATGCATGATGTAAAGTCAAATGTGAGATATAAACTATTCTAAGAGGAAAAAAGTTTTTTTCCCTTAGAATTGGCCCGATAACTCGAAATTGCGAGATTGACCTTAACATTTGGAGATTTTGTGGATTTCTTAGTCTCTGTGTTATATGGAATTTCCAAATTAACAAGAAACAGAAGGCAGTTCACATTAAAAAAATAAGTAAATAAATAAATAAAAAAATCTTTTTTATAGTCTAGCTTGCTACACATTTAGAAAAAAAAGTTCTATATGGTTTCCCATCATGTGATCATTTTATTCAGTTTTTATTTCAATGGGATTTTGTGAATGAAACAGCTCATAACCAACATACTTTATCACTTTAAAATTGAGTCAAGAACCCCATTGAGTGTTCAGAGACTGTATTTTGTATTGACAACCATATTTTCTAATCTCTAATTGTCATGTTCAACAGACAGGATCAGAACAAATGATTGTTTTGTAATATGTTGAAACTATATTACACTATATAAAACTATACAATCAAATAAAAAACGAAATTATTTTATTTTTAATTTACTGGAGTCGGATTAGTTATTAAATCATAGTGCTAGTCATAAACCATCGATTCCCAGGGAACACACATAATGGATAAATGTAAACTTAAATGCTCATACATTTGCTTTGGCATCTGCTAAATGAATGTCAGTGGCGTAGGCTTAGTTTTAACATTGATGAAAACTGTTAAACTACAGTATATGAATGCACAATATTTTCATCTACACAGCTCATTGAAATATTGGTTTACAGTAACTAATTACTATACGCATTTGTCCAGAGCATTTGAATTACAATTGTTCACTGGATGTTGGTGATTGTATCTAATAATCAAGGATTATTCAAATTTCTGGTACATCTATGTAATATTTTCAGGATTATTTGATGAATATAAAGTTCAAAAGAACAGCATTGATTTTAAATCGATTTTAAATAACATTATGTAACACTGTAAAGGTCTTTACTGTCATTTAATGTCCTTGCTCCATACAATTATTCATTTCCAATGTATGTTATGATGCTGAAAATTCAGCTTTGATCACAGGAATAAATTACATTTTATAATAAAGTCCTTTCCTTGTACCACTTGGACATTCTGCAAAATATCTTCATTTGAGTTCCACTGAAGTCACGCAGGTTTGGAACGATAGAACGAAGACTAGTAGGATAAATGACCCCTTTAAAGGCTTAGTTCACCCAAAAATGAAAATTCTGTCAGTATTTACTCACCCTCATGTTGTTCCAAACCTCTATGTGTTTATTTATTCTGCTGAACACAAAGGAAGATATTTGGAAGAACGTTTTGATCAAACAGATTTCATTCCCCATTGACTACTATAGTATGTATTTTTTCCTACTATGGTAGTCAATGGGGAATGAGATCTGTTTGAGTAAAACATTCTTCCAAAACATTCTTCCAAATAAACACATAGAGGTTTGGAACAACATGAGGGTGAGTAAATACTGACAGAATTTTCATTTTTGGGTGAACTAACCCTTTAAGGAAAATGCAATGTTCCCATAGTGCATTATAATGAGGGATGCTTCAGCAACTGTCCACAGGATGTTAATGTGTGCCGTGTTTAAAGAGCTTCTCTGTCTCTCCTCTGCTCTGGCTCCCCCCCCCCCCCCCCCCCCCGCTCAGCTGTCACCCCCCCTCTCTCTCCTGCCGTGGTGTCGCCTCGTCCGCGCCGCCTTTCACTTAAGAGGTTTTCTCTGTTCTCGCGTTTCCCAGGTAAAATCTCCTGCATGCTAACTCAGGGATGAAGGGGAGCTAACATGGGGGTGGTGCGGGACAGGAACTAGCTTAAAATTAAAAATAAATAACCTTTTATCATGCTATGAACCGGTGTCCAGCTTATTTTATTTTATTATTTTATTTGGGATAGTTCACTTTGAAATTAATTTTTGGTATGTTTTAGCTTACCTCAAGGGCATCCAAGATGTAGCTGTCTTAGTTTCTGCAGTATTTTCAATTTTGATATTTTTAGATTTAGCATACAAACCGTTCTTGTCTGTCAGTCATATAATGGAGGTCTATGGTCACCACCTCAAAGAGCATGAACACGAAACGAGCGGTTTGTGTGAGAAGACGAACAGTATTTATATCATTTTTATCTCCTGTAACCACACCCACGTCCAAGTGATCTGAGGCCACAGGCGCAGGGAAAGCGCAGGGAGTGATCTCTCGCACGGTTGTCTGTTGATCTGTCGAAATTGTTTTCCATTTTTAATTTCCTGAATATCTAAATATGTTTAGATCTTCACAGTGAAGGGTATCGCTTCCACAATTTCTGTGTAAACAATGAGTGACGTACACGTGCGAGAGATCACTTCCGGCGCTTACACAGACTGAAGCACCCGCAGCCTCAGATCACTTGGACGTGGCTGTGGTTACAAGAAGTAAAAATGATAAAAATACTGTTCGTTTTCTCACACAAACCGCTCGTTTTGTGCCTTAGGCCATCAATGTGTACTTACATTTACAAGTCATTAAATCATGTTTAATTTGGACTTCTCTGTGCATGCTCTTTGAGGTGGTGACCATAGACCTGCATTATAAGACTGACAGACAAGAACGGTTTGACCTAAAAATATCAAAATTGAAACCACTGCGGAAACAGACACCTACAGCTTGGATGCCCTTGAGGTAAGCTAAAACATACCAAAAATTAATTTCAACATGAACTATCCCTTTAAATAAAATTCCTCACACAAAATTATCATTATCATTCAAAGGAACTGATATATAGTGTATGAACCACTTTTACTTTTTAGTCCTTTCAAGTTTCAAACAGGATGTGAGGGTCACTGTAAAAGTGTGAAAACTTGCTGAATTCATACTATAGAGACTTACTTAAAAGAGAATGCGATTTCAGACGCAGCTCTAGTTTTGATTCATTAGCTTAGCAACAGGATAATAAAAGGAGTCTACTGTAAGCAGATGCTCAACATGGCATTAGACATATACACTGTACGTATGTAAATGACTGTTAGTAAAATGAAAGCTTGCTGGATATTGGTACTGGCATTGACCTCATGAGTTCAGTCTTTTTAACCACTAACACACTCACCCCGCTGCCCACATCACTTCCTGTCCATCACACCTGACCTCATGCATTTGAACACCACATTCACACCACCCTGAAAATACAGTCCTGCCTTAGTATCCGAATATACGGCACACATGCTCTGCTTCTGACATGATCACTGAAGATTGGTTCATGACGTCATGATGGAACTGGAACGTCGTTGTTTGGATAAAATATACTTTATACAGTAAATTATACTAGATGTAATGTACATATTAAGTGTACATAAGTCTTGCTACCATTAACTAAAACTTAAAAAAACAAGAAAATGTTAATTGAAATAAATTAAACATTTCAGTAAAAGTAATAAAACGAAAACGGAAGTAATAAAAACTAAATAGACGTTTAAAAACACTAATACAAACGACAAACACACAATGCAAAAAAATCTTTAACTAAAACGAAAAACAAATTCATATATTATTAAACACATAATTTGGTCATTTTAGTTTTTCTTTCATTGTTTACGTCAGTTCTCCTCGGCAACAGAACGTCAAGGCGTGGTTTGGGTTATGAATATTAAAGTCACGTTTGCCCATCTAGTAGCGTGTTATTTATTTTCTGAATAAAAATATTAAGATACTTTGACCAACCGGTACCTTCTCAGACGCTTCTGGCTGGAGTGCAAATGTATAGTCAAATACTAAGGCAATCTTCCGATATCATCGATTCTCTGATATCGCTGTGATGATTGGTTCGGTTATGAATTTTAATCGTGTTCTCTTTGGTTGCAGTTACTGACCTAACAACTAGACGAGAGCATGTGAGCGACACGATACGGAAACACTAGAGCGATTCCGTTATTTTCAACTAACTTTGCATGTTTTGCAGTGTATGTGATTTCATGGATTATAACAGGAGAGTTGTAGTTGATCACATCGCGTCGCTCAATATAGCGCTTCAACCAATGTTAACTACGGCAAGCAATTCTGACTTCTATTTATTCAATAGCTAATATTCAGTATTCAATTATTCACTAGTTAAAATGCAACTTCTAGATATCAGGAATTACATTTCCACTAGTAAAAATGTTATTTCTTGTTATCAACAGTGACAATCACTTACAGAAATACAAATTCTTGGTATCAGGAATTCATTTTCAACTTGTAATTGTAATTTCACATATCAGAAATACAATTCTTACTAGAAAAAATCTAAATTTTTGATATAAATAATTACGTGGGTATTATAGTGAATGTATAAATTCCTGATATCAATAACATGATTGTCTTTATGAAATGTTACTTCTTGATATAAATGCATTTCATCATGCTTCATATGTTATTTCTGGTATTTGAAAATGTGTTTCTGTGATCAATAATTAGCTTTTATATAATTAGAGTCATTTCAGATTTCTAAAATGGCGTTGTTACTAGCAATCACATTCATGATGTCAGAAATTAACATTGTCGCTAGTGACAATCGAGTTATTGATATTATTGTTCACTTTGAAATTTAATTTTGGGATGTTTTAGCTTACCTCAGGGGCATCCAAGATAGTTTCTATTTTGATATTTTTAGGTCAAACCGTTTTTGTCTGTCAGTCATATAATGCAGGTCTATGGTCACCACCTCAAAGAGCATGCACAGAGAAGTCCAAATTAAACATGATTTAATGACTCGTAAATGTAAGGACACATTGATGGCCTAAGACATGAAATGAGCGGTTTGAGTGAGAAAACCAACAGTATTTATATCGTTTTTACCTCTTGTAACCACAGCCACGTCCAAGTGATCGAAAGCGAAAGTGAAGAAGTGATATCAAAAGTGAAGAATAGTTTAAATCTACTGAATATTGTTCGTTCTCTCACACAAACCGCTAGTTTCTTGTCTTAAGAGTCATTACGAGTGACTCTTACGAGTCATTAAATCATGTTTAATTTGGACTTCTCTGAGCATACTCTTTGAGGTGGTGACCATAGACCTCCATTATATGACTAACAGACAAGAACGGTTTGACCTAAAAATATCAAAATTAAAACTTCTGTGGAAACAAAGACACCTACATCTTGGATGCCCTTGAGGTAAGATAAAACATATTTAAAAATATTTTAGCTATCCCTTTAAAAAGCACTTTTAGTAGCAATTAAATTGTTGATTTCAACAAAAGACATTTGCACTGGGAACCACCTAGTTATTGATATAAAAAATAATGAATTTTACAAGTAAGAGTTGTATTTCTGATATGTGAAATTGGAATTTGAACTGTTAAGAAATCAATTATTGATATCAATAACTGAATTTGAATGGCAGCCTAGTTACAATTACAGATATCAAGAGTGAAAGTTTTACTTGTTGAAATCTTATTCCTGATATCAAGAATTAGTATTTTAACTAGTGAAAATAGCATTGTTGATATCAAGAATTCATATCCTGCGAATGAATAAGTCAAAACGGCTTGCCATAGCCCATAGTTCTCCCATGCTTTTTATTAGTAACCATGCACTTCTAAATCAATGGGATCAAGTGAAATGTGTGTGTGCTTTTGTCCACATCATTCAGCATTCATGTATTGTCTGTAATTTGTCGCAGTCAAACCAAACCCTGCGGTGACTGCTGAAGGTAGTTCATAACACCTCTAGATGGCGCTAGTGTATTCATATTATTACAGTCAGAACATCTAGTGCTCATCCCACATGCTTTTGTTTTGACAGTGTAGGTCATGGAGATTATGATCCTCTTCTCTTTATAATCAAATACTAATATTACACTTCGGAATAGTATAATCTATTCTTCTCCAGTGTAACTAAACTAATGCTGCTCATCATACACACAAGCCTGAAATGACCATCCAATCATTTGCAATAGTCTTTCCATTTATTTCAAGTGTCATATGAGTTTCTTTGTTGCTCCTTGTCAGTTGTTGTGCTTTCCCTCACATCGATAAAATCATCTCACTGTTGTTGTTTTAAGTCTTTCCACATTTGTGTTGGTGTGTATTCTCACTGAAACTGTTTCATCTGTGTATGTGTGTGTGTAAGCAGACGTGCCACAACATGAACTGATGGGTTTCATGTGCATTCCAGAGTTTCGCTCGCCGTCTCACATGAGCGGTTTGAACCGCTCTGCGTCTCTGAGCTGCACGGAGAGAGTGGATTGTGTGTCCATCGGTGGCAGTAACAGTCAGCTCAATAACAGCCCCGTGCAACAGTACGTCCCTGATTTTAATGTGCGGGCCATCACTGACGTACAGTTTGTGAAGGTATGTTATGTCCATAAATGTTCAACTGTTCCTGAAATGTGAAGTTATGCTCCTGCGTGGGTTGTGTCTACTGTTTATGCTGTTGGTTGATGTTTAATTTGAGCTGTTTTTGTATGTCTAATGGCAAATGTATTATATATGCTTATCTGAACTGTATCCGTCACCCTGCTCTCTAGATTTTTAGCATTTAAAGAAAAAAAATGTGTTTTTGCACATTTTAGCAATGAGTGTGTACAACAGACACTACCGATTAAAGGTTTAGGGTCGGTAATATTTTTATTTCTATTTTTGAAAAATACAGTTAAAACATATATATATATATATATATATATTACAAAGGTTGTTTCCTTTTTTTAAATGTAATTTATTCCTGTGATCAAAGCTGAATTTTCAGCATCATTACTCCAGTCTTCAGTGTCACATGATCCTTCAGAAATCATTCTAAAATGCTGATTTGCTTTGATATATATAATCAGAGCATATCAGCATTAGAATGATTTCTGAAGGGTCAAGTGACACTGAAGACTGGAGTAATGATGCTGAAAAATTTAGCAATTCAGCAATTGCTTCAGAAATTCAAAAAGAAGAATATATATTAGGGCTGTGCAAAAATTAATTGTGCTGTATATAATTATTTTGTATATATAAATACACACACATGCATGTATATATTTCAGAAAATGTGTTATTCATATATAAAATATTTATATAATATAAATTATGTATTTATATATATATATATATATACAGAATTTAAGCGCAAATAATTCTTAAATATATATATTACATGCATGCATAGGTATTTATATATACAAAATAATTCTATACAGCACACACAAATATATTATGTAAACACAGACTTTTATTTTGGATGCGATTAATCGCAATTAATTTTTGCACAGCCCTAATATATATATATATATATATATATATATATACATACATACATACACACCCACGTTAATATATTGATATCATTAATATTTTCATATTTTTAAATTTATATTCAACTATTTTTACCAGCCTGTTTTTCAGCAGAAGTTCAGTGTATTACAGAGCCTCAAATGGATGTGGTGATGAAGAAAATGTAGATCTTTTCCGTTCGCTTGCAAAACCTTTGTGGTGCGGCCAGTGAACTCAGAGAGAACGCAAATGCATTCACAAGTAATTTTTCGTCCCATCTCATATTTTTTTCCTTCACCATGTCCCTTTAGGGCTATTACGTAGTCCAAATACTAAAGGTAATTTTCCTATATCATTGAGGTATATACATATACAAAAATACTATCGGTGCATCCAAAATTGCATACATTTGAATTGGCGACCGTTAAAAAAGTATGTTCTAAATAGTATGAATGTGTGTAATATGTATGAAATTCAAATGTTGTCATTATCATGTGACTTACAGCGTCAGTTGCTTTGCTGCACTTCCAATCACAAATCCTCTCCCGTTGCCTCATGGGATAGTAAAGTGTACAGTGGGGCCAATAAGTATTTAGTCAGCCACTGATTGTGCAAGTTCTCCAACTTAGAATAATGAGAGAGGTCTGTAATTTTCATCGTAGGTACACTTCAACTATGAGAGACAAAATAAGAAAAAAAATCCAGGAAATCACATTGTAGGATTTTTAAAGAATTTATTTGTAAATTATGGTGGAAAGTAAGTATTCCCACTGTATATTGGATGCTCACTTCAGAAAGGTACTTTTTGCGCACTGGGTGGTTTTCGTATACTAGAGTAGGGAAGTATTCAGTTTCGGGTGCTGTGTGTATATATATATATATATATATATATATATATATATACAGTCGTGCTTAGAATTAATGGGACCCCTGGTAAATATGATGAAAACTGGCTGTAAAAAATAAATCTGCATTGTTTATCCTTTTGATCTTCCATTCAAAAAATTGGCAAAATTCTAACCTTTCATTGAAGCAAAAGAATTGAAAGTGGGGGTAAATCACACTATGAAATAAATGTTTTTCTCCAAAACACTCCATAATTGTTGGCACCCTGTTATTAAAAACTTTTTGCAACCTCAGATCTGTAAACGTTTGCCAAGATAACAGATGGCAGAAGCTTAATTTTGTGCTCCGTAACTAATTTTTGTGTTGATTTTTGTTTTGGATCGTTGTCCTGATGGAAGATCCAACCACGGCCCATTATACGTTTTCTAGCAGAAGGCATCAGGTTTTGATTTTTTTTATCTTTTTGTATTTGATAGAATCCATAATGCCATGTATCTGAACAAGATGTCCAGGACCTCCAGCAAATAAATAGGCCCACAACATACAAGATCCAGCTGTATATTTAACCGTAGGCATGGGGTACTCTTCATCCCTGTTTGCACCAAACACATCTGCTGGGTTTGCTGCCAAAAAGCCCCTTTTTTAGTTTCATCTGACCACAGAACCCTGTGCCGTTTAAAGATCCAGTCGTGTCTGACAACTGAATATGCTGGAGTTTGTTTTTGGAGGAGCGAGGAGCATTTTTCTTGAAACCCTCTCAAACAACATGTGGGGATGTAGGGGTTGTCTGATATTGTTTTTTTTTTTAGGTTTTCTGACCCCAAGACTCAACTAATCTCTGCAATTCTCCATCTGTGATCCTTGAAGAGTCTTTGGACACTCAAACTTTCATCCTCACCGTCCATTAAGGCAAAATAGACACACGTCCTCTTCCTGGCAGAATCATAACATCTTTAGTTGATTATAACTTCTTAATTATTGCCCTGATGGTCAAAATGGGGATTTTCAATTCTTTAGCTTTTTTTCTTACATCCACTTTCTATTTTGTGAAGCTCAACAATCTTTTGATGCACATAGGAACCATGTTCTTTGGTTTTATTCATTGTGATGGATGATTCAGGGAATTTGACCTTTGTGCTTCCTCATATTTAAACTCCTTGAAACAAGAAGTCAGCTAGACAATTTCATGTTCCTAGTCACCCTGATTTGCTTAAAAAATTAAATATTAATGGGAATGTACTTCAGAGATATTTTTCTCATAAAAAATTCTAGGGGTACCAACAATTATGGCCAGAGTGTTTTGGAGAAAAACATTTATTTCATAGTGTGATTTACCCCCACTTTCAATTCTTTTGCTTCAATGAAAGGTTAGAATTTTGCCAATTTTTGGAATGGAAGATCAAAAGGATAAACAATGCAGAATTATTTTTTACAGCCAGTTTTCATCATATTTACCAGGGGTCCCATTTAATTCTGAGCACGACTGTATATATACACTCTAAAAAATGCTGGGTTGTTTTAACCCAATTTTGGGTCAAATATGGACAAACCCGAAATGTTGGGTTAAAAATGTAATGTAAAAATTTAACCCAACGGCTGGGTTAGTCCATATTTGACCCAAAGTTGGGTTAAAACAACCCAGCATTTTTTAGAGTGTATATGTGTATATATATATATATACAGTATATATGAAGAGTTCAGATCCAAAAGCCTCTAAATGCCATTTGAAATTTTCTTCTTTAATGATGATTTTTATCAAACTTGTATATATAAGTTCAGTAATTTCACTTAAATAACAATTAATAGGTAATTATCATTGCCATTTAAGTGAAATCACTGAACTTAAATATACAAGCTTGATAAAAATTATCATTCTAGAAGAAAATTTCAAATGGCACTTAGAGGCTTTTGCATCTGAACTCTTCATATATATATATATATATATATATATATATATATTAGGGCTGTGCAAAAATTAATTGCGATTAATCGCATCCAAAATAAAAGTCTGTGTTTACATAATATATTTGTGTGTGCTGTATATAATTATTTTGTATATATAAATACACACACATGCATGTATATATTTGAGAAAATGTGTTATTCATATATAAAATATTTATATTAATATAATATAGATTATGTATTTATATATATATACAGAATTTAAGCGCAAATAATTCTTAAATATATACATGCATGCATAGGTATTTATATATACAAAATAATTATATACAGCACACACAAATATATTATGTAAACACAGACTTTTATTTTAGATGCGATTAATCACAATTAATTTTTGCACAGCCCTAATATATATATATATATATATATATATATATATATATATATATATCTACTTCTTATCAATAAACTTTTGGAGCTTGATTTACAGTGTGGGTGACATCACTGATTATGAAGCGTTCTAGTTCATCACATTGCGTCAATCACTGAAAACTAGTCAAATCTCGCTCATGCTTGTATTCGTGACCATATGAGCCATAATGTGAAATGATTGTGCAATTATTAATATGATGAATGTTGCAGTTGTGCTGCTTGGTATTTTTGTGGAAACTAGGGATGGGCAACGATTAATCACGATTAATCACATCCAAAATAAAAATTTGGGTTTACATAATATATGTGTGTGTAGTGTGTATAATTAATTTGTATATATAAATACCCACACATGCATGTATATATTTAAGAAAAATGTGTTATTAATATATCAAATATTTATATTTATATATAATATTAATTGTGAATAAATATATATATAATATATACATGCATGTGTGGGTATTTATATATACAAATTAATTATACACACTACACACACATATATTATGTAAACACAAACTTTTATTTTGGATGCGATTAATCGTTGCCCATCCCTAGTGGAAACCATGATGCATTCTTTTTTCAGGACCTTCAAAAGAGCATAAATCATTTGAAGCAGAATCTTTTGTATCATTATAAATGTCTTTATTGTCAGTTATGATCAATGTCATGCAACCTTGCTGAATAAAAGTACGAATACCTTTTTGATCAGTTTTTTAATTTTGTCTTTTTCAGGTCACTCGTTCTCAGTACCAAAACGGCTTCCTGGCTTCAAAGCTGGACAGCACTCCTCAGTCCCCTGAAAGCAGCCATACGCGTCTGGATACCGGCCCTCTCCCGCCCCCTACCTTTACCGCCAGCGTGAACCACGCCACAGCGCTGGCGGCTCCCAGAGAGAACGGGCCGGATGAGACCACCTCGCTGCTCAACGACAAGAACAGCCTGTCCAAACGCCAGCCGAGCCACGCCCACCCTCAAAACCAGTCGCACCTGAACACCAACGTCAACTCCAACTCCAGCCCCGCCCCTCATCCCCACGGCAACAGCAGCCCCGCCCCTCATCCCCACGGCAACAGCAGCCCGACGCCTTTCCCCAACCCTCACGCGCATCACGTGCACATGTTCACGCACGCGCACACCGAGAGCACCATTTGACGACGCTAATCTGGGGCCCTAGCGGAGCTCCAGAGTCGAACGAAAGCACATTTACACCTGCTACAAAATACACTACATCTAGGGCCTGATCTCTCATTTCGAGAGGCCAAAGGTGTGTTATAGAACTCCAAAAAAAAAGTGCGTCGTCTTCAATGGTTGGACGTGATCTCACTGTGATTTTAGGGGCTGCGGGTTCGGTCCGACGTTGAAGTCTTTATGGCAAGTGACTTATGACCTGTGTTGCATGCTAATCACGTAGACATGTAATCACGTAGACACTATGTTAATGCTACAAATATGCCCGTTTATAGGCATTATACAATATTTCGTCAGTATATAACGAAGTTATCGTACGATATGCACTTCTTATGACGTCTCTGACCCAGCAGCATACATTTGTGTGCTGTAGTTTTCTGAGATCATGAGCATAAGAGCACTTTGAGTCTCATAAGCTATTATTGGACTGTTTGTGTACAACTAGGCTAACCTTTCAGAGAGACCGGTCTAGTTTATTCGGTTATTTGCCAGGGTTAAGAGTGGCTACGTGATGTAGCCGTAATGAAATTGTAGCAGTACGTGACAAACGTTAAGGAAGACTTTGTAAATATAGTTTGAAGATGTGAAATTTGCTGACACAGATGTGGTTCAGAGAACCCCACATGGTGACATTTATAGCAAAAAAAACATTGAACTTTTACCACTGCAAAACCTAGACCTGTGATTATGAAATTCAAATTATGATACATTATATATATTTAAAGATTAATGTATTTTTTTGTCTAAATTATGTATATTTCATCAATATTTTGTAATCTTTAACCCCTGAGTTATATTTCACAACAACCACATTTATTCGACTAAATAAAGCCTATATATACCATTAAAATTTTTTGCATGATGTTATGCGTTATTTTCACGACAGTTACGCAAATTTTATTAACAAATTAATGTACTTTTTCCATAAGGTTTTGTAATTCTCCCTCTCAATGATTCTCGTTAGAGTCGTATTTCTGTACTACAAATGTAAGTCAGTACAGTTAATGCACTCATAATGTTGGAATATTTCATTTTTTTCACTTCACAGTAATGAAAACACTAAGAAATATCAGAATGCAAAAAATCTTCATGGTCTTTTTTTCATTTTCATTTTGGGGTGAAATATGATCTGAAATTTTGTGAGATTTATAACAATAACTATAACGATAACGATAATGTGTAACGATAACGATGGTTCTAAAAAGTCCACACCACAACAATAACGGCACAGAAAAACAATATTTTCTGAATCGCTTTCAAAACAATTTTCCCCCGCTGACAGCCAATCAGAATCCATCCTGGTATCTAATATAGTTATCGTTCTTGGTTCTTGAACCAACTTTTTATCTCGTGCTACTGTCCTTCAAACAAATCAAATGCTGTTTCCACCAACATTCCTGTCCTCGCATAGAGAGATGCTTAAAGGGATACTCCACTTTTTTTTGGAAATAGGCTCATTCACAACTCCCCCAGAGTTAAACAGTTGAGTTTTACCGTTTTCAAATCCATTCAGCCGATTTTCTGATATTTAGAAGAATATCAGTGACCAGACAGTTTCTGGTCTCATTGACTTCCATGGTAGGAAAAAAATATACTATGGAAGTCAATGAGACCAGAAACTGTCTGGTTACTGATATTCCTCTAAATATCAAAAAAATTGGGTGAATACATTCGAAAACGGTAAAACCCAACTGTTTAACTCTGGGGGAGTGGGAAATGAGCCTATTTCCAAAAAAAAGTGAGGTATTCCTTTTAAACAGAATTCACTGTGAACTGAAGTGAAACCATACATTCATTCTCATGCTTGTTTGTACACTACAAATCTTCAGTATCTCTTCCTGAAGTCACTAGTACGGTACGGTTTGGTTTGTTATAAGCCTCTAGAGTTCAAAGTGAGCATTTAACAAACTAAAGCCTGTTTCCTTGCACTATATTGAGATTTTCTAGATCTTTTAGCAATGACCATAAAGCCAGTTCTGTCCTGAGATCACGTTTCAGAGATCACACAGTGATATTTCCATTGTGTTGCTCTCATGCTGAGCTGAGATTAGAAACTGTTGTATTCATGGCATGCTGTAAGTACGCTATGCAGTGCATGCATAAAGGTTTCAACGTTAAAGTGTTCTTTTATTTCATAAATTGTATGAATATCCCAGTGAGTTGCTGAGTAAAAAGTATTAGGACGAATTACTCTGAAGAATAGCATTGGATTGTTGTTCTAATTGTTTTACTCATTGAAGAGTATGAAATTGACTTTGTCCGACTTGTGTATGATGATTACTATAATAATATTATTATTTATAAATGGTTTGTTGCCTTTACAAGAGATTTAAATCTAAAGCAATAAATAGGTCTTTGTTTCTTTTTTTTACAATGTTTAATGTACAATTGCACACTTGAGATAAGAAATAAGTTGCATTTTACGTAGTGCTGTCAAATCGATTAATCGCGATTAATCGCAACAACATAAAAACTTTTTGTTTATATAATGTTTCCAAACCTGACCGATACTGTACACACACGCACACATATATACAGATATATTATATAAACAAAAACGTTTACGTTAGATGCGATTAATCACGATTAATCGATTTGATAGCACTAATTTTACCTCAACAGACATTCTTGTATTATGATATTTGACTAGTATATACTTCAACTGAAACCAAAACGTGGGCACCGCGAGCTCTGTTCTGCGCCGTATGATGTTGTATTATAACCAAAGTTGCAACACATGGAATTAAATTTGTGAGTGAACACACTGGCCAAAGCCTTTTGCACTTTGATTTGTCTGTTTGATTCTCATGTTCCTCTCTTATTGCACAGGGACTCTGTTTTGAGGGGGTGGGGATGCTGTTGCTGCTTGAAACTAATGAAATTCCTGTGAGCGTGCTGCTGAGATTTCCATCCCAGCTCCGTAATCTGCTTTTAATGTTCACCGCAGAAACTGTACGGTAGAGATGCTGTGCAGATTCCCCTTGTTTGATCATTAGACCACGGTGAATGTTAAAGATTACAAATGTGAGTTTTCAGGATGCATGGTTGCATTTTTAACTCTGCATTTATTTACTTTCCGGGGTCATGACCTATATTGACCTTTCAAACAGTTCAGGGTGTTGTATTGCATACTAAGCACACTTTGTTTTGGGTTCACTAAAGTGTGAGAACACTCTTGTCTTCCATTACACAAGTGAACTAATGAAAAAGAATGAGGTATGAGTTTTTGTTCATATTTATTTAAAAAAAAAAAAAACTAACAATGATTTCCCCATGCTTTTGCCTATCCTCAAGTCGCTCCTCTTTAAAGGGAAATGCAAAACGCAAATGTACTGTACCTCCCACGAACACAATCGTATTTAAAGCAATGTGTATATAGTATTTTGTATTTCTGTTTGAATTCTGATGACATATATCTAAGAGATATTTCTCTAATAAACACCTCTTTTGCTCAGTCTGTCTGTCTGTGCAGTGCATTTATTCCAGTTGTGAAAACATTTTGCGAGCTGTAAAACATTGCGGTCAGTTTTTACCTCATAAACGTTGTTACTGTTTGCTAGAATAGTTTAAAACCTGTAAATGTTTAAATAAACCCTCTCTGTTTTCGACTCCATAACCAAATAAAGGCGTTTATTTATTTTTGCAAAAGCCTTGAGAAGATGCTAATCTCACAGGCTGACGCTCCTCAGTGCCGTTGTAGGCGTGGTTTACCATGCCTTCCCGTTCTCCGATTGGTCAAGCGCGAACTTGCCGTTCTGCCATTGGTCCATCATGGACACGACGTAGCGTCCGTCCGAAAAAGAAACTGTGTTCATTGTGGCTCCAGAGTTGGGGGCCACGTCTGTGCCTGTTTCTTAAGAATCTCTGAGCCAACATGGCGGCCGGACCTAGCCAGTTTCCCACACCGTTTTATATGAAAACAAGTGAAAAAGTAGGAGGGTAGCAGCAACAACATCAGCAGCGTCACATGATTCATAAAGCCAGGCTGTCCTGTTCCAATATGGTGGTCAGCTTGGCGGAGCTGCGTCTCCCGTTGATCATATCGTTCCTGTGCGGGTTCGGAGCCTGCAGTCTTCAAGAAGTGCAGGTTTTCGGGCTACGCCTGGAGGACCCCAGCGAGCTGGTGTACCGGCACGAAGGGGTCATCGTAGCTCCAAACGGGACCAATTTCACGCTCAGGTTGTTTGGGTCCTACCTGTCCAATGAGACGAGGCCGTGGGTCGCGTTCGCCGCGCCTGGAGACTGTTCGCCGCGCCTGGAGACTGACCCGTGCGCGACGGAGAAGTGTCGCAGGTCCGCTTCGTTCCAGGTGCGCGGCTTGGTTGAGGAACGTGAGGAAAACAGCAGGCTTATAGAAGTCCGTGCCGAGCTTGCAACATCCGAGACGCAGAATAAAGATGCAGAGCCTGTTTTCCATCACATCTGCGTCTTAAAGGGCCAGACGTGGGGGTCATTCGGGTCGGACAAGTTTCTCATTAAGGACCCGGGTGTACCATTTGATTTCATTCCGTTATGGGGTTTGGTTTTGGTGCTTGTGCTTCTGGTTTTAATTTGCTGTGTGGTCAGGTGCTTGAATCTGAGTTTGCTGTGGCTGGACCCACTGGAGCTGTATGTTCTGCACAGCTGCGGTTCAGAGGACGAGAAGCGGGCGGCCAAGCGCCTCAAGCCCATCCGGAGGAGAGGAAACGTTTTGGTGTGCTCTCTCCTGTTCATTTGTGCTTTGGGTCACTCTGTGCTCGGTGTTCTGTTGTACCGCCTCTATGGGTCCATCCTCCCCGCTGTGTTCACCAGCGGCTTCCTCATATTCCTCCTGGCCGAGTTGGTTCCTCACATTGTATGTTCGGGCTATGGGTTCCAGATGGCACCGGGTTTGATATGGCTGGCCCAGATCTGTCTCATTCTGACGTGTCCGCTTTCCTGTCCTCTCGGACTCCTGCTGGACTTGATCCTCCACCGGGACGTGAGCACCTGCGGCATCCGCGAGAAAACCATGGAAATGATTCGGACTAGCGTGAACGATCCGTATAATGAGTTTGTCAAGGTGGAGTTCAGTAAGGGCGCTCTCAGGACCAAAACCGTGGAGGATATCTTGACCCCTCTGAAAGATTGCTTCATGCTGCCTTCCACGGCCGTTCTGGACTTCAACACCATGTCTGAGATCATGCAGAGCGGATACACTCGCGTCCCTGTGTACGAAGAGGAGAGGTCCAATATCATCGAGATCCTCTACGTGAAAGACTTGGCGTTGGTTGATCCAGAGGACCGCACTCCCATGACCACCATCACAAAGTTCTACAACCATCCTCTGCATTATGTTTTTAATGACACCAAGCTGGATGCAATGCTGGAAGAATTCAAAAAAGGCATGTTAAATCCTAAGCCGATGACTTCAAACTACATGTATTGTGTTCAACCTTTTTGAATGCATATAATATTTGGGGTTTTATTTTCATCAAATGTTTTATCCATAATTTATTCAAGTGTTACACTGCCCGACCAAAAAAAATATCTGTTTGGTTTTAAATAGGTGAATGTGTCAATGACTGGATCATTATATCCGTGATTAGTATGTTTCTAGCATGTTATATGTTTGGCAACAGTTCTTCTAACCCTAATTGATGGAGCGTGTAGCTCTTCATTTCTTAAACAATCATGTATGAGATGCATCATGGCCATATTCCAGGATGATAATGTCAAGATTCGTCAGGCTCAAATTGTGAAAGAATGGTTGTGAGGATCATGAAGAATCATTTTCACACATGAATCGTCTCCTCTCAGTCTATTGAGATTCATTGAGAGTCTTTGGGATGTGCTGGAGGAGACTTTACAGAGTGCTGGACTCTTGCATTGACAATACCAAAAATGAATGCACCTCTCGCTATTAACATCAAGAGGTGCATCAATGTTTCCTACATGATTGTTTAAGAAATGAAAAGCTACACTCCATCAATTAGGGTTAGAAGAACTGTTGCCAAACATATAACATGCTAGAATCACTGAAATAATGATAAGCATTTGCCTATTTACATTTTTTACATTTTTGTCCGGGCAGTGTGTAATAATATATTAAATAATATATTTAAATGTGTATGTTTTTATTATTATTAGTCTGTCATAATGGGTTAGTAGTGTCTTGATAACTTGATAATCATAATCAGATGCGTTAAAACTGGGTTTATCAGTGTGCAACCAATAATTTAACAATTATCTGCAAGTATTTTTGTAGGCATGAATAGGCCGATATTGATTGCATATAAAAATTCAGGCTTTTATTTTCACAAAACGTAAATGTTTTTCTTTTTTTCATATTTTTATGTTATAATACATCGAAAACTGTGTTTATAATAGAGTGCCGAAGTTACGACCTCACTCTGTAGGCCAAAACGCGGAAGTGAGTTAGCATTTTAGCACTCCCGGTTCCCTCGTTCTAAAGCCTATGGGATTTTTGAATGGGTTTTTGCTAAATCACCTGAAATAAGGTCTGTGGTGAACAAAACCTCTAAATATTTTCACTTTTTGATTTATGACATAGAACACACAGTTATAACCTGCTTGGGTTTTTTTTAAACTTAATTGTGTTTTTTAAAAACTTTATATAGGCTTCAAAATGTATAAATTTTGGATTAACTTGTAAAGATTATCTTAATAGACAAAACATGTAAGGGTCACAACTCTTTGTTAAACACAGGTCTAATTTTTTGCGATTTTCCAAAAGTCTATGGGGAAAATGCATAGTTTTTAGATAGAGGGAACCCGTGCGACGCTAACTTCCGAGTTGTCCTACAAAGTGACGTCATCACTTCAGCAATCTATATCAGTGTTAATTACACATCTTTCTTTAATACTTGATTTAGATCAATGCATTTTATTTAAAAAAAAAATTTGAATATTTTTCTGACAATTTATGTATTTTTTTTGTATATTTAACATAAACGCCACTATGGCTAGTGGTTTTCCAAAGTTACTAGTCACTCAGCATTTTCACTGGCTAATATTTTAACAGATACCATGGAGAAAAACTGCCATATAGATATTTTTGATGTTATCTCATAAATTGCCAGCAGGAATATTAGGCTGCTGTCACTTTAAGACCTGACGCACAGATCCATTATACTGTTACACGTGTGTTTTCTTTCTCAACTGTTTACATTCACTTAGAACATAACTGACTGTGTTTACATTAATACTCTCCAAGACCGGCATTTTGACATTATTTAGTGTGTATTTGACTGTTTAAGTGCAATAAGCCGCGAGAGGTGGCTTTATGTGAACGCACTTTAGGTGAGAGCACAAAAGAGCTCAATACCCACAATCCCACGCTGAATTTCAAAACCTGTGTCACCGAACAATGCAATTGTTGTTTCTGTCTGTCCTCACAGGAAACTCACACCTGGCCATCGTTCAGAAGGTGAATAATGAGGGCGAAGGAGATCCGTTCTACGAGGTTCTGGGGCTGGTCACGCTGGAGGACGTTATTGAGGAGATCATCAAATCTGAGATCCTGGACGAGTCTGATGGTTACAGTGAGTAGCCGCATGCTGTGTTTTTGAGTTGAGACCTGTTGCATCATTTGATCTGAGTTCTAATGTGTTTTGTCTTATTCCACAGTGGACATGAAGGTGAAGCGTCCGATGGCCCCGCTGGAGATTCCCCTGGAGCCGCGCAGCGTTCATGACGAGTTCTCCATCTTTAAACCTCCAGAGGGAGAACCGAAGATCCGCACCTCTCCTCAGCTGTTGCTGGCCACCCACCGCTTCCTATCCCGAGGTCTGCCGTCTTCAATATTGCAAATTGCTCTTTGTTTGATCTGTGTAAAATGAGTTTTACAATCCTAATCTAGTGTTCATGAACAACCAAAAATAATGGTAAAATCATTAGTACTCAGCCTCAAATGGCTCACTGTTCTGAAGGGTAAAATGTAAAATAACAAAAATTATTTTATAAAGCGTTTAACAGATCAAATATAAAAGGTAGCCATTCTAAAAAAAAAATGCTTTATTAAAGGGATAGTTCACCCAAAATTAAAGGGATAGTCCACCCAAAAATGAAAATTCAGTCATCATTTACTCACACTTTTCACACACAAAAAAAACTTTTGCTGATAATTTAATCACCCCCATGTCATCCAAGATGTCCATGTCTTTCTTTCTTCAGTCAAAAAGAAATTAAGGTTTTTGATGAAAACATTCCAGGATTTTCTCCATATAATGGACTTCAATGGGAACCAAACGGTTCAAGGTCCAAATGAGAGTTTCAGTGCAGCTTCAAAGGGCTTTAAATGACACCAGACGATGAATAAGGGTCTTATCTAGCGAAACGATCGCTCATTTAAAAAATAAATAAAAAGCACAAATGCTCGCCTTGCTCTGTTCTGTGATGCACGTTCGTGACTCTCCTGTTCAAACTCGATCATCAAAATGAACATTCGAGTCATGACTCGAAGCATCCTAGACAAGATCCTTATTCATCGTCTGGTGTCATTTAAAGCCCTTTGAACAGTTTGCACTGAATCTGTCTTTTTGGACCTTGAACCGTTTGGTTCCCATTGAAGTCCATTATATGGAGAAAATCCTGGAATGTTTTCATCAAAAACCTTAATTTCTTTTCAACTGAAGAAAGAAAGAAATAGTCATCTTGGATGACATGGGGGTGAGTAAATTATCAGCAAAAGTTTTTTTTTTTTTAAAGTGAACTATTTCTGTAAGTTGTTCCAAACCCATATGAGTTTATTTCTTCTGTTGAAGAAGATATTTTGAAGAATGTCGGTCACCAAACAGTTGTTGTGCCCCATTGGTTTTCATAGTATGGAGAGATAAAAAGTACTATGGAAGTCAATGGGGTCCATCAAATGTTCGGTTACCGACGTTCTTCAAAATATCTTATTTTCGAGTTAAACAGAAGAAGAAACTCATATGGGTTTGGAACAACTTAAGTGTGAGTAAATGATGACACAATCCCTTTTACACTGTCAAAGCAACTTGTCATGTATATATAATTCTACTGATGTGTCGTCAGGTCATCCAATGTTAGAGCTGAATCACATTTAAATCACTTTCTTTATCTACTGTTGTGTTTATATACAATATACGCTAATGTTCAATAAGATGGGGGGGGGGGAGTTAATACTTTTATTCACCAAGGATGCATTTAATTGATCAAAAGTTTCAGTAAGACATTTATAATGTTACAAAAAATCCTGAAACATTTATCACATTGATCGTAATCAGAAATGTTTCATGAGCAGCAAATCATCATATTAGAATGATTTCTGAAGGATCATGTGACACTGAAGACTGGAGTAATGATGCTGAATGATCACAGGGATTAATCGCATGTTAAAATATATTCAAATAATATCATTTTTAATGTACTCTATTTGATGCAGCCTTTCAAAAACATAAACGCATCTTATTTGTTAGCTTGACGAGAAGGAAGTGCAGACAAAGAAAGTGCTGCTCAACTGTTAAAGGACATTCCCAGTGTCTCGGATCAATGGCGGGACGATCTGTGCTTGGTAATGGAGGCGATTTCATCCGCCAGTGAACACTGCACCTCTCTGTCTGTTTCAGAGGTGGAACATTTCAGCCCGCAGCGCGTGTCAGAGAGAGTCTTATTTCATCTGCTGCGGCACCCCAGCGTCAACCAAGAAGTGAAGTTTGACCCCGGGAACCGACTCAGTCCTGATCACTACCTGTACACGCGGAACCACCCTGTGGATTACTTCATTCTGCTTCTGCAGGTGCGAGAACAACACACACCACACGTCTCAATGTGCCTGTGTTTGTGGACATCTGTTCCAAGCTCATAATGTTCAATACAATATCTAAATATGATATTATTACTATTAGTAGTAGTAGTATTTTTATTAGCAAAATATTAACATTAAGAATTATATTTTGCTAAGACCTATATATCAGTAAATGAAAATGCAAAATGTCTGCACTGTAAAATAATTTTTATTAGGTTTAAGTAGGAGATTAAAACAGTGCACACGTTTCGGCTGTCTGCCTTCATCGGTGTTTTACATTGATAATAATTTATGTTGTTATTATTATTTTGAAAATTATAGTTATATTTAAAATATTTTACAAATACATAAATATTTAAATTATGTATTAGTATTAACCTGTCAGAATGTGTTAAAGGGATAGTTCACTTTGAAATTAATTTTTGGTGTGTTTTATCTTACCTCAAGGGCATCCACGATGTAGGTGTCTTTGTTTCCGCAGTAGTTTCAGTTTTGATATTTTTTGGTCAAACCGTTCTTGTCTGTCAGTCACATAATGGAGGTCTATGGTCACCACCTCAAAGAGCATGCACAGAGAAGTCCAAATTAAACATGATCTAATGACTCGTAAATGTAAGCACACATTGATGGCCTAAGACACGAAACGAGCGGTTTGTGTGAGAAAACGAGCGGTTTGTGTGAGTTTTCTCTTTGCTCTTTGAGGTGGTGACCATAGACCTCCATTATATGACTGACGGACAAGAATGGTTTGACCTAAAAACATCAAAATTGAAAATACTGCGAAAACAAAGAGACCTACATCTTGGATGCCCTTGAGGTAAGCTAAAACATACCAAAAATTAATTTCAAAGTGAACTATCCCTTTAACACATTCTGACAGGTTAATACTAATACATAATTTAAATATTTATGTATTTGTAAAATATTTTAAATATAACTATAATTTTCAAAATAATAATACCGATATCGGACCGATATCGTCTGCTGCTGTGAACACTAATATAGTTATCGTTCTTGGTGTAAATGGGCCCTAATATTAATATTGAATAATAATGAATCAAAACAATAATAGTTAAATTCAAGAATAATTACTATAATTATTGTTGTTATTCAATTATATTTAATGTATTACATTATTTAAACATTGATGAATCAATTATTTATTATTAATAATCTGTTGGAATGTGTTGGTAGCTTTAGAAAAGCTTAATTTCTTATTATAGTTTCGCATTCTTGATCATGGCCCTGTCCATTTATACAAGGGAGAGTTTGTCCCATATTTCAGCCTAAAATCTAAAATACGTAATGTATTTGTAAAATGTAAATAATATATTTTTATAACAAAGTATTAAATAGCTTATTTATATTAATTGGAATTAATATTTTGAATTCTAAGATAAAAGTTTGTATTTTTTGATGAGATTATCCAGCAAGATTTTCGTGTGCATGTTTGTGTGTGTAGGGCCGTGTGGAGGTGGAGATCGGGAAAGAGGGATTAAAGTTTGAAAACGGCGCGTTCACTTACTACGGCGTCTCCGCGCTCACAGCTCCCTCCTCAGGTACGGGGTTTTAGGATAATCCCAGATCATCTCTAAATCCATCATTCTAATCTATTTATAATGCCGCTTAACGAAAACAAAGAGCGCTGACTCATGAACGTTGGCTTCAAAATTCATGATAGTCAAAGACATTCTTTAAGCTGTAGGGCAACAAAACAAAAAACAGCTGATTCTGCAAGCCTTTTGTGTTTTGAAAGCAAAACAGCTATATGGGACTATTGTTTAAATGTTGATGTTTCACCTAACCAGTCACGCCACAAACCTTCAATGTTTTTCTGTCCTCGCTGCACGAGGTGGGAAGTGTGCATCCAGTTAGAACATACTTGTTGATTAATGTACAGTTCAGTGGATTGGAATTTTAAAGGGATAGTTCACTTTGAAATTAATTTTTGGTATGTTTTACTTACAGTATTTTTAAATTTGATATTTTTAGGTCAAACCGTTCTTGTCTGTCAGTTATATAATGGAGGTCTATGGTCACCACCTTAAAGAGCATGCACAGAGAAGTCCAAATTAAACACGATTTAATGACTCGTAAATGTAAGTACACATTGATGGCCTAAGGCCGGAGACCCACTGGCTGTGTGGCGTAGAGCCAGACCGATATATCGGCCGATATTAGGCATTTTCCATAATATCGGTATCGGCAGTTATAATGGCCGATAAATGAATATTTAAAAATAAAATAAAAACAGACGAAACACACTTCAATCATCTCTCCTTGGCATGTTATATTGAAAATGTATGTTTTACAACTTGCAGTATGATGTTATGTATTGCTAAATTATGGCTCATCATAGACTAGCTAACCACAAAGCAAGCTAATGCCACTATCATCAGTGGAAGACCGCTAACGTTAACATTAATGAGCTTGGAAACCACAATGAACTTTTTCTGCCTAAATAAAGTAATGATTACTGTATTTATAACTAGCATATCTCTAGTTACAATCCCTGCATTGTAAAATGTAAGTTATACTTGCGAGGAGTGAACATTTAGACATAGAGAAAAAGTATCAAATGTATCTTGTGCAGAAAAGATAGCTTTTCTTTTACACATGTGTGAAATCCAACAATATTTAATAAAAAAAGAAAAAAATCGGCCGATATATCGGAATATCGGATTTTAAAACCCAAAAATATTTGTATCGGTATCGGCCTTCAAAATACTTTATCGGTCGGGCTCTTGGTGGCGTGTCCGTCTTTATAAAATAAAATAATAAATTACTGAATAAATTACATTTTGATGTTTGAAAGTCTAGGTTTTGAAATAAATTCAGATATTAATGTAATTTAAACAAATAATAATAATTATCGGTTTTCAAACATTGCCATTATTTTTGCCAACATATAATTTCATGTCTTTTTTTTTTTTTTTTTACAATCGAGTCCTGGTGTCCACTACAGAGGTCATAGCATAACATATGAATAAAATATCTTTTTTTTTTTTCATTAGTTTCTTATGCTCTTAACAATGTGATTGGCCTACATGAAGAAGAAGAAAAAAACGTTATGGGCTTCAGGAGGATATAAAGATAGGATAGGCTACAATAACAACAGTGTGTCTTCTGAGTGACGGTCCACCATCAGGCTAAATATAGGCTCTTACTTACACAAAATTTGTAAATGTAATTGAAACAGACAGCCCACTTTCCTATTTTTCGGAATTTGGAAGATGTGTGATAACCGTTGAAATTGTTTTCGTAAAGGCGAGCAACACACTGCTAATCCAAATGTAGACTGTGTCACCTGGCAGCGGCGGCGCTTCAGACACGTGTGCAAAGGCACAGAAAACGAGATGGTCCTCACTGCAGAACACGAAATCCAGGGGGAGGAGTTGGATCCCTAACCCCACCCCTAATCCTACCGATCCCCGCCCCCGGATCCCTAACCCCACCCCTAATCCTACCCATCTCTGCCCCCGGATCCCTAACCCCACCCCTAATCCTACCCATCCCCGCCCCCGGATCCCTAACCCCACCCCTAATCCTACCCATCTCCACCCCTTATATCTGGATCCAACTCCGCCCCCTGGATCTCGTGTACTGCAATGAGGTGCAACTGCAGAAAACGCGACGCAGCCGCTGCGCAGCCAGTGTGTCTCCAGCCTAAGACATGAAATGAGCGATTTGTGTGAGAAAACGAACAGTATTTATATTGTTTTTTGTTTGTACTGCTGAAACAAAGACACCTACATCTTGGATGCCCTTGAGGTAAGCTAAAACATACCAAAACTTAATTTCAAAGTGAACTATCCCTTTAAACCAATGAGATTTTACTGTGGGCGGGGCTACCAACAAAACAGCACAAATGTAAAGCAGTGACATAGATCAGTTCTAGCAGTAGCAGTTGGTTAACCCAGATAAACATCAGATTAAGTGATAAGATTTATCACTTGTTGTTTTATTGTGTAACGCCTGATTAGCTCCACAGTGTCATTGCACCACCATGAATGTCAGCAGTCCATGTTGTGCTATATTGACCGTAATGACTGTTGGTGTGATCAGTCCACCAGTCTCCGGTGTCCACACAGCATCAGTCCCCCAGAGACCCCTTTGAGCTGGGAGAAGCCACCAGCCCGTCCAGCTACTGTCCCGACTACACAGTACGAGCCCTCACAGACCTGCAGCTCATCAAGGTGAGCACGCAACTTTCCTTTGACTTCTTCTGTGCTTATTTTGTATGTATTTGATCAATGAGCATTGATTGTGAATCAAAATTGACCCTATTCATCTTTCATAATGCATGTTCCAAGTCTAATTGTGCATGATTCCTCAATGCATTTTGCGAAAAAAAATTCTCACTATAGATATAATTTTTTTATTTTCTGTTAAAATATTTTAAAAATTAATCATACGATTAAATACTCAAACATTAATAATGTAATTACTATTGTTGTTGATGTTGTTATTTTAACATTTAAAATGTAATGTTAAATATATATAATAATATATTAATGTAATTATATATTGTTAAATATTTAAATTTATTATTAAATAAATAAAAATAAAATTTTTATATATTTTAATAAACATTAATAATGTAATTACTATTGATGTTGATGTTGTTATTTTAACATTTAAAATGTTATATATATATATATATATATATATATATATAATATTAATGTAATTAAATATTGTTAAATATTTAAATTTTTATTAAATAAATAAAAATAAAATGTAAATATATTTTTCATAAACATTTCTAATTTAAGTAATGTTGTTGACATTGTTATTTTAACATTTAAAATTGAATATTTAATATAAATATTTAGGATTATATATTGTAATAAATAGTTATTTTTATTATTCTATTTTTAACATTTAAAAATATATTTTAATGCTCAAACGTTGGTAATTTCATTACTATTGTTGTTGATATTTTAACATTAAAATGTTTTATTTAAAATACAAAATAAAATAGGAATTAAAATAGGTTTTTTTTTTATAGATAAAAGTTTTTCGAGACAGACCGACATTAGCTCTGATGTGGTTAAGAGATTATGTATGCGTGTACATTACATAATTGAGTCTCACATACATTCTCAGATAATTTATATATTTGCTTAACTATTTGAATATTTGGTGATACATATATACTGTTTTTATATCTATACCCTTGGAATATAAGTCGACAGTTTTATAATGTACTGGGTTTTTTTTTATTGGATTAATGGAATTGTAGTTCATTTCCAGCAGAAGTTTTTTGCTTTAAATTAAAGTTTGTAATGTTGAGATCCATCTCATATTTTTATATTTGGTCCCTTCACATCCACGACCTATCATCATAACAAGATTTCAAAACGTTAAAGGAGTAGTTCACTTTTTAAAAAAAACTTTTGATGATAATTTACTCACGCCCACGTCATCCAAGATGTCCATGTCTTTCTTTCTTCAGTCGAAAAGAAATTAAGGTTTTTGATGAAAACATTCCAGGATTTTCTACATATAATGGACTTCAATGGGAGCCAAACGGTTCAAGGTCCAAAAGACACTTTTAGTACAAACTGCAAACTGTTCAAAGGGCTTTAAACAACACCAGACGATGAATAAGGGTCTTATCAAGCAAAACGATCCGGAAACGAACTTAGCTTAAGAAGCTCAAATGCTCGCCTTGCTCTGTTCTGTGATGCACGTTTGTGACTCTCTCTAATCTTTTTTCGAGTCATTTGGTTCATTCAACAAACGAAATGACTCGAAAAAGGACTTGGAAAAAAGATTTGTTCATTTTCAAACGGGAGAGTCACAAACGCTCATTACAGAACAGAGCAAGGCGAGCATTTGTGCTTATAAAACTTAAACTTTTGTATTTATTTTTTAAATGACCGATCGTTTCGCTAGATAAGACCCTTATTCATCGTCTGGTGTCGTTTAAAGCCCTTTGAAGCTGCACTGAAACTGTCTTTTGGACCTTGAACCATTTGGTTCCCATTGAAGTCCATTATATAGAGAAAAATCCTGGAATGTTTTCATCAAAAACCTTAATTTCTTTTCGACTGAAGAAAGAAAGACATGGACATCTTGGATGAGATGGGGGTGAGTAAATTATCAGCAAAAGTTTTTTAAATGTGAACTACTCCTTTAAAACATATCTCTGTTGCTACTTGTATCCCGTGATTTCTGTTTACGTACCACTATCTCAATTTATTTGTATTGTTTCTATGTCATGTTTATTTGTACTTTATTGTAATAAAATAAACGTATTATTCTTATTATTTACCTAAAGGTTTTTTTTTACTTTTTCGTCGCACGTGGGGTAATGTCCTTCAGAAACGGATGCATTTTCTGTTCCTGCTATTAAAATGGTCCCCTGTCCCACAGGTGACCCGTCTGCAGTACCTCAACGCCTTGATGGCGTCCCGGGTCGCCCAGAGCCCCGACCCCCCTGAAATTAAGATCCTGCCCAACAGTCAAACCAAACTCCTGAACGAGAAAAACACTACTCAAGGTGCGTGGCGCGAACACAGCAGCACACATCCATGAAACACACCACAACATTGTGTGCTTTGTATTTTGCGGTGTAATCGGCTAGCACTGGAATGTTGTGACGTCTAAACATGCAAGAACAAGTCGACCTTGTGGGAATGTCTATAAAACTGTGTTAAACGAGAGGCTTCTGTCTACATCCCTCTGAACTAAGACTGTGTTCTCTTTCTTTGTCTTTTTCTCTCCTTCCCTTTATCTTCTCTTTCTTTTTGTCTCCATTAGACTTTCAGCTCCACTATTCATTCTTTGACGCTATTGACAACTACTGTTAGTGTACTTTGCATGAGGTAAATGCAAGTGATAAGCATGATACGTTAAGTTTGAAACGTGCATCCCATCAGCACTCGAGGCATCACAGAGCGCCACCAGGTGGTTGGTATGATACATCAGTGCATGCCAAATGATACGGATAGCGGTTACATTTGAACGCATCACTGATATGAGCTTAAGTCAGTCTTTTTTCCCCTAACTTTTCCCTTAAGTAACCCTCTTCTATTTTAATGCTGTCTGTTGGCACCTCCACATTAAACTCTCAGACAGGATATAAATGTCCAGGTAAGTCTTCTTACGAAGTTCCCTTTACTCTAGCAAACCGGTAACTAATCAGCTGTTTTTGAGCCAATTAATAAATCAACTTTGGCTAAAAATGCTTTATACAATGCCCCTTTTAATATAGTAGACATATTAAAAGCCTATATTAACAGTATTTATTTACTTGCATACCTATTTACAATTCAAACGGTAAATGGGTGAATCGTACAAAACCTGTAATGTGTTTTCACTCCAAAATCAAATGAAATAAATAAGAAAGTTGTTAAAGTTATGGCACCATTTTCATTACTATAAAAAAGTACAATGATATACATATTTAAATAGTAAAATGTATCATATTAGTATTTGTTGTGCCTGCTATAAAATATATGAATGTATTGTACTTTTGAAAGCAGTGAAATTAAAATTGAGTAATGTACAATTACTTTATTACAGTAATAAGAATCTAATGAGAATACGAAAAAACTCAAAACAAAAGTAAATAATAAATTAATTACAAGGGCTGAATTGTCGCAATTATAATGTGAAATATTATAAAAAATAATAAATGGCGCTAAAATATGCCTAATTTTCTTAATTCTTTTGCCAAGTATATTTTTTTATATATAATATAAAATTAACATTTGAAATGTGTTTTTGTGGTCACCAATACTCTCTCTGTCAGATTAGAAAAGCCCTAAACTATTATCAGCTAATAAACAGTCATTTTAGATTTTAGAAAAAATGGCTATTAATTATATAATAATGTAATAATCCGTATCAGGCAAGAAAGTCTAAATCGATGTATCCAAAGCTTTATTTTTCCTTTCACAGGAAACCTCATAGTTATTCATATATCTCTATACTGTACTGTTCTTCCGATAATAAATAAGCTACTAATATATGACAAATGTTTCTTAAAGGGATACTTCACCTCTGGAAAGATGAATGTGTATTTAAAATGGGTCATTCATGTAGAAGAAATGTGAAATTATTTTTGAATTTGGAGCTTTTAGAGACTGAGAAAAGCCAGAAAATGTATTTTTGGCTTATGTGGATGAAAGACCACAACTCCCAGAATGCACTTGCTACAGAGCGCAGTGGTTAAACAACAAGTTTAGGCTACTAGTGAGTCTCCGTGACGAGTCTGCCCGAAAATGTGTTTCGAGATCGGCCAAAATGTCTGGGATTCGGCTTTTGCGTTCTACAGTCGCCAATCATCATGTTTACTGTGGCGAGCGGGACGACTGAGGGCCGCGGGAGAACGGCGCGAGGCCGGTGGCGTGATTACCGATGTGAGACGCACTGGTCGTGTATCTCTCACGGGAATTTTCTTAGCAATTTTAAAACACACATCAACCGATCGCTTGTTTAGCGTTCTTGTAAACACTACATTCAGATCCACCAATCAGAATGAATTCAGTTAGACTGAAACAAAAGCTGTGCATGTAAACAATGAATGGCGACTGCTGAAAGCAAAAGCTGAATCCCGGACATCGACGGCCGGACATGTCCGGGAAAAAGAGGATGGTAACCCCGACTACTCAGCTTTCTCCACAGAACAAGAGTCTGCTAGCTTAGCCACCAAAAACAAGATGGCTGACACTATGTGTTCATTCTGTGAGTGAGATCCCAGTGAGAAAACATGCGGGACAGCGCCTACTACTGACTGTAGTCTTTAGCCTCTGGACAAAAAAATCCTCAGATGATGCAAAATGTCAGTTTTTGCGTCATCAGAGGATTTTTTTCCAGACAAAAAACACACAAATCTCTCTTCTCATGGGGATATGAGGGCGGAAAGCATGGTGATTCGAAAATACTAAAGGTTTCCTACTAATACAAAGCTTAATGCTAAATCCTGAAGTATCCCTTTAAGTTCCAATCATTCATTGGACTTAAATCTCAGCTTTTCAATCTCTAAGTCCATCTACAATTTGCAAAAACACTTGAAATCTCAGCCACAGTATTTCGGTCATTTTGGACCCGCTCCAGTCAATGATGTCAGAACATGAAACAGGAATGCGTGTTTTTGACGGATGGTTTCGTTCTGGTTTCCTGGGATCTGCAGGTGTGAGCAAGAGCCAGGAATCTAGTACAGACGAAGATCTTCCCAGCCAGAGAGGAGCGTTTTGACCTTCTAGCTAACCTTCCTCGAGAACTCGCAAGGATTTTTATTATGACAACTAATTTGTTTGTTGCCGTCTCATATGAATCTTTTACTCCTGGAGTGCAGCGAGGGAGCCAGATGGAGGACTGTTGAGGAAAACAAAACGCTGTGCAAGACGTGTCATTCTGGTCAGATCCGATCTGTTCTGCTTATTCAGCCGTTGCCTCTGATGTCACTTCCTCTTTAGGCTATATTTGAGTTCACTTATTTTCTTAAGGTGGATATGTGTGCATATGTACTACTAAATTAAATGGTGTTGTGCCAAGATCTTACTGTCATATCATAGCAGTGTTACAGCCCTGAATCCAACCTGTCCGTATTGTCAAGCCCTAATGTGCCAAAATGAGTCCAGAGCGACAGAAAATACTCATTTACTCACCCTCGTTCCAAACACATGAGCTTGTGTTTTCATGTTTTCGCAGCTCTGTCACCATACGTGGCATTTAATAGTGACTACAACAACATGCTTACAGAAAAAAAATGGATCTGAAGATTGATGATTACAATTTAAAATTAGAATAATTTCCCAAAATGTAACTTTAGAACCCAAATATCCAATGTATCACTACACTGTAAACCCATATAAGTTGGTAAAACTCAAAATAAATAAGGCAATCGGTGGCCTCAATTTTTTTAAGTTAAGAAATTCAATAGTTTAAGTAAGCAGAACTGTTCACTTTTGCTGATAATTTACTCACCCCCATGTCATCCAAGATGTCCGTGTCATTCTTTCTTCAGTCGAAAAGAAATTAAGGTTTTTGATGAAAACATTCCAGGATTTTTCTCCATATAAATGGACTTCAATGGGAACCAAACGGTTCAAGGTCCAAATGAGAGTTTCAGTGCAGCTTCAAAGGGCTTTAAACGATTCCAGACGATGAATAAGGGTCTTATCAAGCGAAACGATAACTCATTTAAAAAAAAATCAAAGTTTAAGTTTTATAAGCTCAAATCCTCGCCTTGCTCTGTTCTGTGATGCACGTTCGTGACTCACCTATTCAAACTCGTTTATCAAAATGATCGAATCTTTTTTCGTGTCATTTGGTTCATTCAATGAACGAATTGACTCGGAAAAAGATTTGTTCATTTTTCACTGAAACTGTCTTTTGGACCTTGAACCGTTTGGTTCCCATTGAAGTCCATTATGTGGAGAAAATGCTGGAATGTTTTCTTCAAAAACCTTAATTTCTTTTCGACTGAAGAAAGGATGACATGGGGGTGAGTAAATGATCAGCAAAGTTTTTTTAAAAAGTAACTACTCCTTTAACTTAAAACTTTGATGTAATCTCAATGTGAACATATTAGCTTTAACACGCTAGTTTGCTTACATCCTAATTTGTTAACTTGTTAATAATAGTATGTTACACAGTATCACTTCCTGTATTAGAGCAGCAATATAAAGGTTGTATTTGCTATCAAATTCACTGCATGCACACGTCACCACGATGGTAACTATCATAAAACCAACATTAACAGAAATTATTATATTAGCATAACAAAACACTAATCGCTTCTAAATCTCCCACTTAACATTAATCTTGCACAAAAAACAACAACCTTATATTACACTTAATTGTAGCATTTACTCTCCCTTTCAAAGCATGCTGGGAAATAGACATCCCAGCCATTTCAGTTGAATTTTAAGTTCGTCTAAATTAAAATAAACAATTTCATAACACTCGAAACAATGAAACAGTTCAGTTTACTTAAAACATATCAGTTCTGTGAACTTGAAAGAAAAAGAGTGCTAAATACTCATAAAAGTTAGTTTGACTGAACTAATTCGTTGAATTTAAGTTTGCCCTACTCAAACCAGCGTTAGGGTTTACAGTGTGAGTACGTATTTCAAGTTGACTAAACTTACAGACAGCACAGCACAAAACTTATTTTTTTAAGTTTAAATAATTGTATGACTACTTCATTGACACAATCAAATCTCATTCTCCATACATATTTGAACTGGAATAACTAAGAAACCATGGCATAATGTCATCAAATCTGAACATGAATATGATTTGATTTGGGGAAGTGGCTAAAAATTAATCATGATTACAAAACAAAGTGTGTGGAGTGTCTTTAGATCCTATAAAAGATATTAGAAATGTCTACACTTGTTCCCTTCATGATTTTGTTTTGCTGAAAAACATCATTTTGAGAGTGACATTCAAACTCGCCGCGCTGATTTCTCTGTGATCCCGACCCGTTTTCCACCGCATCCTTTCAATTCTGCATCTCAGAAACATTTGAATAATATTAGGTGACTAGATGAGTGTAGCAATGTAGCTAACAGTATACTTAAATATCGAACATTTCCCTAACTGGCGCTAATGACCATTCCATCCGATTAACCGGAAAAATAGATCTTAGTAATATTACAAATCCCATGTTATATTTTGAAACATAGTTAAACTAAGCTCTTTTTTTATTAATGATTCTATAATTTCTTAATATTTTTTTGC
Source organism: Pimephales promelas (assembly GCF_988280905.1). Taxonomy (NCBI): domain Eukaryota; kingdom Metazoa; phylum Chordata; class Actinopteri; order Cypriniformes; family Leuciscidae; genus Pimephales; species Pimephales promelas. Next base: position 23,610,038 of record NC_142791.1, read on the forward strand.
CATTCCAATGTTTTCTGTTATAATGAGTACTGCTTATTCGTTTCCATCTGCTTTGTCAGAGAAGATGCTTGGAAATGGAGTTTTTAAACACTCTTTATGACATTCCAGCGAACCATTCAAAAGTTTGGGGTTGGGAAGATGTTTGCTTTAAAGCTGCGTTTATTTGATCAAAAATACTGTAAAACAGTAATATTGTAAAATAATATTATAATTTATAATAACTGTTTTCTATTGTAATATATTTTAAAATGTAATTTATCATCATTACTCCAATCTTCAGTGTCATGATCCTTATCATTCTAATATGCTGATTTGCTGGTCAATAATATTTATTATTATCAATTGTTTTGGATAAAAAAATCTTTTGTAACATTATAAATGTCTTTACTGTCCTTTTTGATCAATTTAATTATTATTTTTTGTTTCTTAAAAAGTCTTACCCCAAACATTTGAATGGTATAGTGTGAACTTTGGGTTGTGTTGTGCAAAGGAAGATGTGAGATTTCAGTAATTGAGTAAAAGTGAAATGCAAGCCTTCATTCAGCCTTGTTCAGATTTACTGATGTTATGATGCTATTTTAGTAGTATTTTACAAGTGTGCATATTTATGTTGTCTTCATTATAACCCATCTGCTAAAAACTGACTGCACCGAAGTAAATATTTTTTCTGCTGTTAAAAGTCTTGTATTGTTTTTTCTGTTGTAAAAGTAAATTTATATGGTCCCTGAATAATGAATGTATATATATATATATATATATATATATATATATATTAGGGCTGTGCAAAAATTAATTGCGATTAATCGCATCCAAAATAAAAGTCTGTGTTTACATAATATATTTGTGTGTGCTGTATATAATTATTTTGTATATATAAATACACACACATGCATGTATATATTTAAGAAAATGTGTTATTCATATATAAAATATTTATATTTATATAATATAGATTATGTATTTATATATATATATATATATATATATATATATATATATATATATACAGAATTTAAGTGCAAATAATTCTTAAATATATACATGCATGCATATTTATATATACAAAATAATTATATTCAGCACACACAAATATATTATGTAAACACAGACTTTTATTTTGGATACGATTAATCGCAATTAATTTTTGCACAGCCCTAATATATATATATATATATATATATATATATACAGTATATATGTGTGTGTGTGTGTATATATATATATATACATATACACACACACACACATATTGTAAATCCCTTTCTTGTCTTACTCTATCAATAGAAAAGCTGGGGGTTTTATATCGGTTGAGATGACTAAATTAATATGAATACGTGACGCGGGAACAGGGACTCAAACACACTTTTACGTCATGACTCATGACCAGTCATTTTTGAGATTCAAATCTTCTCTGTTATTGTATATGAGCCGTCGAATCCTCTTGATATCAGCTGTTTCATAGGAAATAAACACAAACCAGTGCTAAAATGATTGTATTTCATTTTGTATTCTGTTTCCAGATCCATTATTTGGCCCTAATAATAATATATGTGGTATGGCAGCTAATTTATCTAATTGACAAATGTATTGTATATTGTGGAAAAACTGATAGTTACAAAAAATGATCTTAGACAATTCTTGAGTGGCATTAGTTATTCTAGTTTTAAATAACAGCTGTGGTGGAAATGACATTAGTTCATTGCAGGTCAGAAATATAAATATTAACAATTTTAAAACTAAAGACTGTGTTAAGTGACTTTTGAACAAGTTGTTTTTCTTCAACGTCACAAGGCTAGAAGTGCCCATAGTTGCAGAAACGCCCATATGAAGCCGCCTAGATCTGGCTTTCTGAGACTAGTTTGACTTGATCCCATTTTTTTTTTCTTTTTGCATGACACATCATCATCATCACAGGCTACTTTATCCTTTCATCCATTATTAATATCCTGTCATGCATTTCATATGTCACTGAACGGAAGGGAGTCTCTCTGGGGCGTGAACAAACCGGTCACATCCTTGAGATTTTCCCAGCAAACACGTCCTCAGGCTTTCACAGACAACCAATCTGGATGCATGTGCACTTGCACGCTCGGACTTGCACTGACTTTATTTTTGACTTTTATTATTTATACTTTCCCCCCAACAAATATCATGTAGGCTACAATGGTGACTTACATATTACATCAGAAGAACATACTTCACAATACAATAGAAATTAAAAAAAGAAAGAAAAGGAAATTGCACACTCAGTCACTGTGTAAGTACAATATAAAGATAAACCTTTATAACACTTACGCATATATGGTAAACTGTTTTAACTTTTATTCATTTACAGGATTACAATTTAATTGCTGATATATCTGTAATTGTATTTTCAGTGAAATTTCACCATAGGCTGCCATTCAAATTCAATTGTTGATATCAAGAATAATTTTTTACTAGTAGAAATATCATTTTTGATATCAATAATTACATTGTTACTAGTAAAAATGTGAATTCCTGATAGCATTAATTAAATTGTCACTTATTTGAAATTTATATTCTTGATATCAACAATTCAATTGCTACTAGTAAAAATGTTCAGTTTTGATATCTGAAATGTATTTCTGATATCATGAATCTGATTGTTACTTGTAAGAAAGCCATTTTAGATATCTGAAACAATTAATATCAGAAATACATTTTCAGTTATCAAAAATGAAATTGTTTACTAGTAGCAATTGAATTGACGATTTAATTATTGATATCGGGAATTCACATTTTTAGTAACAATGTAATTATTGATATCAAAAATTGTATTTCTAGTAAAACATTTCAGTAGTGAAAAATACAATTACAGATATCAGCAATTCAATTGTTGATATCAAGAATTCATATCCTGGATATGAATCAAAGTTAAAACGGCTTGCCATAACACATAGGCCTATACATCAATTACTCTCTAAAAATGCTGGGTTGTTTTAACCCAAATGTGGGTAAAATATGGAAAAATGCAATTAAAAATGTACAGTTGAAAATGAAAGTTGAAGTTGGGTTACACTTTGAAATTACATTTTTAACCCAACATTTGGGTTTGTCCATATTTTACCCACATTTGGGTTAAAACAACCCAGCATATGTTCAAGGAACATCCATGTCATTCATTTCAGTAAAGATGAAGCTGAACGGTTCCAGAGCAACTGATTCTATCCTGTGAAACCTGTCCATGGCTTCAGAAACGTCACGTGACTGATCCAAACACCAAAATCACGTGATTCTGTGAAATAACACGTCGAGAACAAGGGCGATACAACTGTATTAAACAAGTACAAGAAATAAATTGCATTTCAAGCATAAGAAAAAGGATTTGCAGTATGCTGTTGTCCCTGTAGTGCAATTTATTGTGGAACTGACGCTTCACGCGGACACAAAATAAACATGAGCTGTTCTTGTGACTTCCACTTTTCCTCGCTTACAGTTTTGTCAGGTTGGGTTTTTTCTCCCAAATATGGACAAAAGTTGTGATCATCGATTTGCAAGCGAACTGCTTTAGAGAACTGCAAACGGATTGAGCGTGTAAAACCAAGTATGTGCAAATGTCGAAATAACTTGTATACGTTGTATATGTTGCGTTATTTCTTACGTGTTGTATTTTACAGTACATTTCACAACAAGTATGTAAACTACAGTGGTTTCAACGTGTGCCTACAAGACAGTTTATATACCACTCTATCAAATAGTGTGCTTTATTTATTCAAGACAGTGAGTGGTTTCATGGTCGGCTGGTTAGACTATATAGGCTAATGTTTGGCCTAATACAAAGAGTGAGCTGTACATAAGTGGATTAAAATGTACGTATATCATAACAGCATAGATTACCTTTTTTATAAATTAACAAAACATATATATTTACAGATATAGAATATATGTATATAGGGCTGTCAAACGATTAATCGCATCCAAAATAAAAGTTTGTATTTACATAATATATGTGGGTGCACTTTGTATAATTATTAATTTATATATATATATATATATATATATATATATATATATAAACAAAATAATTATACACAGTGCACCCACACTCTGCAGAAAAAAGGTACGAAAGCGGTCACTGGGGCTGTACCTTTTCAAAAGGTACACTTTTGTCCATTTTAGGTACTAATTTGTACATTTTATTTGCTAATATATACATTTTATGTGCTAATATGTACATTTCAGGTGCTAATATGTACATTTCAGGTACTAATATGTACATTGTAAGTGTTGATATGTACATTTTAGGTGCTAATAGGTGCTAATATGTACAATTCAGGTACTAATATGTACAGTTTAAGTGTTGATATGTAAATTTTAGGTGCTAATATGTACCATTAAGGTACCAATATGCACCCTTAAGGTACAAAAGTGTACCTTTTGAGAAGGTACAGCCCCAGTAACAGCTTTTGTACCTTTTTTTCTGAGAGTGCACGTTATGTAAACACAAACTTTTATTTTGGATGCGATTAATCATTTGACAGCCCTAATATACATATATACTGTATATATATATATATATATATATATATATATATATATATATATAGGCTACTAATGGCAATTTTTCTTTTTTTTATTGGAACAAAGAACACAAAAGTTATCATGGATGTTACAATATCAGACAGTATCACAAAATAATTCCAACATCTTGATACATAATATCACACTCAACGGTTTACATACACAATCCATTTTTCCCAAAACGTGTTGCATCATTTGTCAAATTTGAGCCTTAATATAAATTTAAGCCTCTCCATACTGTATATTTCGTTTACAATCCCTAGCCATTGATCCTTAGTTGGAGGGTCCACCTGCAACCATTTACGGGTTATTGCTTTCATACAGCTCGCTAACAATATTTTTTATAAATATTTGTCCTTGTCTAAAACATTTCCTGGTATTTTACCTAAATATGTAGTAGTGAACGAAAAATCCATCTCCACTCCCATAATTTTCCCAATCTCTGCCACTACTTCCTAATGGCAATTATTCTTGAATGACATTGGGAGCTGTTCTTCTCAGGCATGCAGGTATCGATTGTGATGTCACTTCCTGAGGAAGCCAGGTGTTTGAGCGTGCAAGTCTAAGCTTGCAAGTCTCCGAGTGCAAGTGCAAGTCAGCAGCCAGACGTTATTGCGAAATCAGGGAAGGTCTTATTTTTTATTCGTTTTGTTATGAGCTGCTTAAACATTGTTGATTAATTAATGAGAATTGTCCCATACAGCCCATTTAATTAGGTCATTATCACATAAATTAAAAAAAAGTTCAACTTTAAACCCCTCAGCAGCTTCAATGCGTATACACTGTATAAAAGTCAATGGAGGAAGTTCTGAGGAAAGATGCATCATTTGAGAATGGATCTAATGCAATGATTCTCAGACATTTCTAAGTGTTATTTAACTCTGCGGTCACTGTTAGTGTGCACAGCACCTACTTGTGTTGGCTATTTGTTAGAAAAATAACTTCTCATGTCTTGTGATGTTTGTAAGAATCAGAATTCACACTTTCTGATCAAATATGTTACATTTCCAAGGCTCAAAAATCTATACATTTGTGGTTGTCATGCCTATGTTTTTGATCATTGTCAAGATGAGTTGCTGTACATCTGTAACATTAAGCATGATTTATTTAAAGCATAATAAATGTTGTTGCTGTTGTTGTTTTGTTAAAATATTTCTGAACATTAATGCACTTTTAATATAAAATTCAAGGAAGATGCTTAAAATAAGTGTGTGAAGGAAAAGAAATAGCCTTTTTATGAACGATTCATTATGGGCTATTAATCCATATTATCCTGGGTTTTTTTTTTTTTTTTTTTTTTTTTTTAAACGTCCTTGTGGCCAATGCAACTTCCTAAAACGAGCACGCGACTAACAGAAGTACATATATGGTCATAACTTGCGTTACGCCTCTATTCATACGCAACCACTCAAAAGTTCACCACGGCTTCATATTTGATTAAAAAAAAAATACATTAAAAACTTTAACGTTGTGAAATGTTATTAATGTTGAAATTAGATTTTAAAATGTAATTTATTCCTGTGATGAAACTTCAGCATTGTTCGGCTACTCCAGTCTTCAGTGTCAGGTTCTTTAAAAAATCTGATTTGCTGCTCATATAAAAAATAAAAGAAATCCAAGATTCTTTGATTGAGATTTTTTTAACAGCTTTTATTTGACAGATATTTTTCAAATGGCATTACTGTCACTTTTGATCAATTGAAGGCATCCTTGAACGAACGTTTTCTAATTTCTAAAAACATTTCCCTGACCATAAACTTAATAGCAGCATTTCAACAATGAAGTTATCTATGTAAAATGTTGTTATTTTCATGTTATTGGATCCCTCTTTTTTTTCTTCACACCCTTTTCAGATCCCTGTGGTTCAAACTAGGACGCGACTATAAACTTTGAGGTTATGCAACACCGGTTGTGATGCACTTCAACCATAATGAAGATTAAGTCATGAGGAAGTCCTTGGCAAACTGGATAGACTGGGTAAAACAGGTGGGGACCGGTGGGGACACTGGTGTTTGTCTGTGTCGCAATTTCCTGTGTACGCTGTAAAATCCAATTAGCATAGACATCATATCACTGTAAAAAAAATATTGATGGTTTAACTTAAAAAAGTAAGTAACCTGGTTGCCTTAAAATTTTAAGTTCATTGAACTGGAAAAAGTGAGTTAATACAATGAAGGAGATTCATTTAACCATCAGAAACTCAAAATTATATGTTATCTGAACTAAATAAATTATTTAAGTTGATTTGACAAAAGAAAATATGTTGTGATAACAAACCTTGAAAATATTTTTTACAGTGTAGGTAGACGCCCTATCGACCGCTACTGCCTATTGGCACGGACGAGAATTAGAGTCGCCATCTTAAACCGGTCATCCGCTCAGTGTGGTGAAATGAGTTGTCAGCGCATTAAATTAATCATATCTCACTGAATACTGAACTGATTTTCACACGTTTTTTTTTTGTTTTTTGCTGCAAAGGTCATTCATGTAGCTATGATATACATGGTTTGGTGTATTTTTATATCCACACTGTAAAAAAAGATTTTTTGGTTAAGTAAATACTAGTGAAAAAACCCAATGTAATTTACTTGAAAAAGTTAGTTCAGGCAAGAATTTAAAAAACGAAGTAAATTCCATATCAGTACTTATTTCAAGCGAGTATAAATGAAAGTGTAATATCAACTCAATAAAATTAAGTAAAAATTACTCAACTTTTCTGATACTGGGGTTCCCATCATGCACTGGACCTTCAATAATTAATGAGGTTCATTTTTTCACTGGTTTCCAGCTGTATTTACACTGTTTTATCATTGCTTTTGTTGTCAGGATTAGTAAATTGCCATTTTGTGACATTTCGGGTAAATTTTTTGCTTAAAACGACACATTCAAACACAAAAACGATCCATCAAATGTTACCACCATTGTGTATTGTCTACCAAGTATTGAGGTGTTTGCATTCACATAAGGCTTAAAGTCTGACATAATGTATATATAAATTACTTAGATGATCTAAGTAAAGAACATACTATAAATGACTAATAAAATTCAAGATAATTGTTTTAGTGAAGTGTAATACAAAGGCAAAGGAAATCGGTATTAATCAACCTTTTACAAGCCGAGTTAAAATTACTTATTTTTTGTCAAGTTTACTTAATTCCACATTCCAAGTAAATTTAACTTAAAGATTTCTAATTAAAGCTACTGATAAATATGTTTAGGTTTTTACTTGGCAAATCTTTGTAAATTTACTAGCATTTTCTGAGTGAGATCGTTTAGCAAGGTTTTTTCAAGTAAATCCTACTCCAAATTTTTTACAGTGCATAGTAGGTTTAGCAGTAATATAATATTCTGATATAAGATGTAAAGTGACCAGACACAATATGTGGAATGAAGGATATAATGTGTTTTATAAATCACACACTAAATATAATAAAGAAGCAGAAACAGATAGTAGGCCTAGCAGTAAATAAGATATTTTAATAAGTTGAAGAAACAATTATGATTTGTGCAGCCCGATCTCATGAAAGTTCGTGTCTATGGCACGAATGTCATTTCTCGTGGCATTTATACGCCAAAAACAGTTTTTGCGTGTATTTGGCACGCGATTTTCGCGTACATATGATACGCACTTTTTTGCGTATAATACGCACGAACTCCCCACCCCCCCCCCCCTAAACCTAACCCAGGGTTTTTTAGTGCGTACCATATACACGAAAAAAACACTTTTGGCGTATAAATGCCACGAGAAATGACACTCGTGGTATAGATACGCATCTTCATGAGACTGTGTTGGATTTGTGACATAGGCTACACACGAACAGACACACGCACATACAATACACACGAACAGACTCTCTCTCTCTCTCTCTCTCTCTCTCTCTCTCTCTCTCTCTCTGAGGTGAACTCAAAAGAACTGTTGATAAAGAAAGCAATTCGTTTTCTTTCTTTCTTTTTTTTAAAAGGTTTGACAACATAAGCCATTTAAATTGTAATCCATGTGCACAAAAGTTCAGTTATACGAATTTTGGCCTAATAGTTCATTTAGCATAGCCTACTTTTAAAACGTTGATGTAGCCTACAGTAGGCCTAGCCTGTATATTTTTATTTATATATAATTAGGCTCATTGATTCGTTTAATTTTACAGCATTTTTTTTTGGTACAATTGATATAAGCATAATTTTACTTTATTTGTGAGCGCTGTGCAAAAATTTAGCTATCAAAATGTTGGCCTAATAGTTAATTTACTTTTTAAATGTACTTTTAAAATGTTTATGTAGGCCTTTATTCTTTTATTTTTTTACATTTTTGCTTATACACTTTTTTATCTTTATTTATATTATTGGGCCCATTTATTCGTTTAATTGTAGCCTATAGCAGTTTGTGTGTCACAATGGAGAGGCTATAAGCCAATTTAAATTTTAATCGTGCGCGTTCCGCAAAAAAAAATCAGTTATCAAAATTCTGGCCTAATAGTTAATTTACTTTTAAAACTTTTATGTATATTTTTGTTTATATCCACAAGTTTCCTACGCCCCATGAGGCCTTGCGTCAAAAGTGGGCGCGACTTCCGGTAGGAAGTAAACAAAGCGCGATTTGACATGCTTGACACTCGTTCAATCAACAGTTGACAGTCATTCAAGTTATAGCGATCCAAACTAGCTAACGATGTGGGAACACAACCTCAACGAAATTCAAAAGGGTGAAATAACAGTACCTTTACCCTCCGCAGTAGTTGATTGGGAGTATTATAATAACATTATTAATAATCAATACTCATCAAGGCATGGTGACAGACAGTTGTGTGAGCTGACAAACAATTAAAATAAAAATACACACTTAGTCATTGTGCTTTGGTCGGAGTTTATTCAAAATTATAAATGAATGTGCTGCTTGAATACATTAACTGGCACATTTGGTATTCTGTCAACACAGGCTTTGATCCTGAGTTTAGGTGTAACATAGAAAACAGCCAATCACATGCTGAGAGAGTTTATAGAACATTAAGAATTTAAACAAATGTACACAGGAAGATTCGTCGTCTTTTGGGAGGTGATGGAAACTACAGTCGTTGGCAGGATCACTCTGATTTCGTTTTCAGCTTATGTTCAAAACAATCACGTTTAAGCCACTGAACTAGTTTAGTCCGGTTATGCATACAACCGCGAACAGCACATGTTGTCCCTGAGCTCCGTAACGACATCTCTCATAAAGATTTGCGTCTTTAAATAGTAAAATAATTCTCTGAAAAACAGCTAGCATCATCGCTAACTAACACACAAAATACCATTGGAATGCTACTTCCGCCGCGTCACCGGAAGTTTCACCCACTTTATTTTTTACAGGAGCGCCCCTCGGAAACTTGTGGATAATTTTTATTCATATTATTAGGTCAATTTATTCGTTTAATTTTACAGGACTTTCTGTATAGGCTATTTCCACTGCCACTGGACATGTTGTAAAGTCGGATCTATGTTTTCATTCCCAATAGTATACGGTAATGTTAAGACTTACTTGTGAAAAGCTCTATTTTCGGTGGTCCGGCGATTAGAACAGGAAAATGCACCACAATCCTCTGGCATCTTATCTGCTGCCACGCAACGAAACTATAGGAATACGACCGGTTCAAGATGGCGGCCGGATTTCTCGGTTTCCAGCGGCCAATAGGGTGTCTAGTCTCTATGATATCTATCCCAATTAGTACACCTTACTTGAAAAAAGCATGCAAACCGATTGCACTCAAAAAACTGAGTAAAGTGAAATAGAAATGATATGTAGTACTAACAAGTGCAAAATGGTACTCAAACCAGTCAAGTAGCCTAATGTTTACAAGGTTTTTCTGAGTAACGAAAACAGTACATGCAAACAGTACAGATTACTAAGAAACTTTACGTAAGTTCAAGAAATTATTGGACTTTAAGTAGGCTAAAGTTAACAAAAAAATTCGTAGTAAGAACAATGTTAGATTTTACAGTGTAGGCTACTTTATACTGTTTACAAACTCTTACGTAAACAGTAGGCCTATCACTGTTGTCGTCTGACTTAATAACAACTTATTTACATAGGCTACTTAATGAGTCATATTATCGTAGCGTAGCCTACACTAGACCAGCTGCTTTCATAATCTGAGGTGTTCTCCTCAGTGAAAGCCTAATGCGCTGTTACAGATCCTAAATGTGGAAGTTGCATAAGTGCAGAAATTCTGCATTCACCCCGCACCGCAAGCGGTTTTAGTGAGTGAATGGGGATTGCCTAACAAAAATCCTCACTTTTGAACAATATAGTTTTTCTAATAACCCAATTGTGGATATTCTTTCACTGGAATAGCCAATTAATTAATCTTAAACTTTTTCTGTATTTGACCTATGTGAAAATGAAAGTTAACAACGCATTCTCACCCCAAAGCGTCACCTTTGACCATGCTTCAATATTTGACGTTTTAGCCGCCCTTTAGCGTCACTTACATGAAGCGATCCTACGGCGTCATCTAACTGAAGGAAATCTAGTTCTAGCTAAAGGAAAGCGTCAGTTAGAGGACGCGGTTAGGTTTAGGTGTGGGGTGGGGGTAGGGTACACACGATCCTAGGGCGTCATCTAACTGACGCTAAAGGGCGCCTAAAGCGTCAGATATTGAAGCATGGTCAAATGCTTCCCAAGGCGTCAGATATGTGACGCCTTGGGAGTGAGAATGGGCTGAAGTTATTAAGATCACATATGGGGAGCGCGGGGCACAATAACGCGGGGTTAAATGTAACACAGATTTTTTACATAGTTCGTCAGGATCTGTTGTCTTTCCGCTCTTTTTCTCTTGCTGCCACAAGACGGTCTCCCGCGAATTTGCGGAAAGTTTTGATTATATTTCGTGAAGATACTGGACCAAGAGTGTTTTGACACCATGAAAGTAAATTTTTTCATCATAGATTTTTTTCTGTTTCTGAGTTGGGTGTATACGCTTACAAATCTAACTTTATATCGCCTTAATCACTGTCTTGTTGGCTCAAACATAGCACCGTTTTGAAACATGTCAGCAATTCCTAGCGACTGTTATCTAGGGTTAAAATATGTAATACACAGCGGGGTTCGTTGTAACACAGTGTTACATCTAAGCCGCCAAATGTACAATGATAATCAAATGAAAACGGAGCCACACAACTTTTCAGGTTAGAGTATACATTTAACTTTGTTGGACTTTCACAAACAATGTTGGAATTTAAAATGTTTAAAATGTATTGTATATGAATGATAACTTGTTTATTTATTAAAAATATGGCCTGTTTTTAACGCAATAAACCCTTTAAAATTTTTATTTGAAGCTCATTTGTATTATTATTACAGTTATTATTATTAAATATAGTAATTGTACATGCAGCTGCCACACACAAATCTAATTTAATTTTATTTATTATTATTTATTGCAAAACTGTGTAGCCCTTTTCTATGTCTCTATCCATGATATTTATCCATAACAAAAGGATGATTGGATGAGGGATGGATGTATACAGATGCACAAACAATATCAAACTATACAAATAAAATAGTACTGAATTATGTGTGTTACACAAGTGTTACATCTAACCCCTCTATCTGTTACAATTAACCCCGCACATGGGCTAAGTTGTCACATTTGCTCTTCTGTCACTTTCAGTCCAACTGTACGGAAATGGTAGGTCCTAGAAAAAAACTTTAAGTGTTCATTTGTTGCAGAGATGTGTATGTTGCTTGTGTAAAAAAAATATGAATCTAACATAATTACTTTTTAATTAATTGAGCCAAAACCATGCGTTAGGTTGTGCCCCGCTCTCCCCTATCTCTTCTGTTAAAGTCTATTGATGAATCCGAGATTTTACTAGTCACCATGAAATCAAAATTGATCATTTGTTATGGGAAATTTCAGTATTATGAGTCATCCATGTATCATTATTTTTTTTAATTCATGCATGATCATAAACTTACATAAACTCTCTCTTGCAGTGACATCACTTCTCTGATGATGTATTTACTGGTGGGTGTGTGTGTGGGGGGGGGGATCGACTAATAGCAATGAGATCGACATGAAAGCAATGAGATCGACTAATAGCAATGAGATCGACTAACATCACATGAGATCGACTAATAGCAAACTACAACCATCCAGTCAATTCAATATGTTCCAAAGCAATGGTATCTTACTTTATTTTTTTTAAAAAGGCACCCAATATAAAGTGAAAAGAGAAGGGCCTAAAACGGACCCGTGGGGCACACCGCATAATAGGGGAACTGACGAAGAAGAAAACTTCCCAATGCTCGATTGTTCAGTCTTTGAGGTTAAAGGTTGCAAGATGCCGACTTTAAAGTCCCCGTGAAATCAAAATTGAACCTATTTACTTTGTTAGCGCATATTACTAATCTTGTGGTGAACAATTAATCCGTGCAAGTAAATATATATTAAAAAAATGTTTTACCTTAGTAATCTTTTATCAAAATGTGAAAAGTTACTTCCGGTCTGGAACGGTTTCTTTTTCTGATGACGTAGGTTTCACAGTTTGGGTGGGGAAACGCTTAACCACTCTCCTCAAACCGTTAGTTTGCTATGAGCGAGAGATGGAGAGTAGGAGCGCTAGAGTAAAACCCTGCCCTCTGTTCAATATTCCGTTTCACTTGGAAATACGTCACAGCACTGGAGAAAAATCGTTTGCAACTTCCGGTTCACGGGGACTTTAAATGCTAATGCAATGATATTTATTTTCAATGGTTTCATCTGCAGAGTTATTTAAGGGGTATAGATAGCAAACTGACATTGAATCAACGTGGAAATATGACATCGAAACAACGTTGATCTAACATTGTTTTGCTCATCGAATTAACGTTGAACCAACGTCAGACGCGTCATTCTTTCAAAACTAACGGAAAATCAACTTGAAATCAACGCGTTGTTTCAACGTTATGAAAGCAAACCAATTTTCGATTTTCATTTAGCTTTGAAGAATGCCGCGTCTGACGTTGGTTCAACGTTAATTCGATGAGCAAAATCAACGTTGTTTCAATGTCATGAGAGACGTCGTTTCCACGTTGATTCAATGTCAGTTTGCTGTCTGGGGGCCTATTTGTAAAAACTAAAAGGTGTATTTTTATGACTTTAAATAAAAGATCTTAATCTTAAAATGTATTCTGTCCACATATTTTTCGTCATCAGCATAGCCTACCATCTGCGCGCTGTCAGCTCTCTGTTTGCATGCACCACAGCACATGCGCAAGTGATTTGAACGTTCAAAAATATGTCCAAATATATGTCCAAACCCATGGTCAAAGGTGTTGGGTGTAATGCATTTCAAGTACTTTTCCCTTGAAAAATTACAGTTAGGGATAACTTTCATGACAATAGTGGATTTTACATTAAAACGTTACGTCTAATGCAGCGCAGTCTCATCCCAAGACGTCGTTGCATATAACTGACGTCTTGGGACGTCTTAATTGTGTCCATACGTCAACATCCGCCTTTTTAGGGTACCCTTAAACGTCGTTATCGGATCCTAACCCTGCCCCAGACCTAAACCTATACCCCGTCACCTAACCGACGTTAAAGGTAAAGCGTCAGTTGTATGACGGCCCGGGATCGTCATGTAACCGACGTTTAATGGTAGCCTACCCTAAAAAGGCGGATTTTGACGTATGGTCAAAAGCAACCCGATCTGGGAATTCGTACGAATTTTACGAGGTGGCTAATTCGTAACAATTTGTACGACCTCACTCGTACGAATTAGTACGATTTAGCTAATTCGTACATATTTTACGAATTAGCAAATTCGTATGAATTCGTACGAATGACCTACCCCTGACCCCGCCCCTAAACATAACCGTCACGTGGGTTTAGACAAATCGTACAAATTTGTACGAGTGAGGTCGTATGAATTAGTACGAATTAGCCACTTTTGAATCATTCGTACGAATTCGTACGAATTGGTCGTGAGATAGGGTAGTCAAAAGACGTCCCAAGACGTCAGTTACATGACTTCTTGGGATGAGACTGTGTCATCTAATGATAGAATGTATGGTTTTAATGTAAACTTGTTCATTTAAATACTTTGGTCAATTCAAGATTATTTAATGCAATTTTTATTATTTATTTGAAAGAATTAAAAGAGCAGTTTCATGTCTATATCTTTGTATTGTTCAATTTGTCAAAGTTGATATGGGATTGAGAAAGCAATTACTAAATAGCATGCAGTACTTAGAAATCAATTACACTTTTGAACATATAGCTTATTAATTCCTTTTTTGTCACTTACCCAAAACTAAGCTAGACGGTGCAAAGTGGGATAAAATGAAAGAGCACATGAACACAGAAAATTATTAATACCCTAATAATGCTACAAATATCCACATTGATGACCTTTGAAAAATGTTTGGAATTTTTATTGACATTTTAGTCAGAAATGTGTGGTCATGTGAAAATCATGCGAACTCCTTTGAACTGAAAAGAAAAGTGAGGGTTTCAGTTCAACTTTTCTCTCATATTGTTATGCACAAGATATAATTTGCAGAAATATGTGAAACCTTTGGACCCCACAGAATGAGGACAACTCAACATGGACATTAATTTAATAACAGTCATCTTTTACATCTCATGGACACCTGTCAGACCTCTGAATGTGATATTATGGGATGTTATCACAGTCTTGCAGCAGAGATCAGGTCTGGAGAGATCAGATAATGGCCGTGCCGAAAACCTACATTTATTTGACAAGTAGCCTAGGCTAAATCTCAAAGATGAGTGTAAAAGTGTTTTGTCGTATAGCAGCCATGCTGTCAGAGGAGACCGGGGTTAGTTGTCACACAGGTTAAACTATCTTAGTAAGTGTAATGTTTTCAATTTCATAAGTTGTTTTTTTAACTCATGTTGGTTTCAAAACTGTTGCAAAGTAGGATAATTTTACTGATTTTTTTTCCCCCCATCAAACTTTAGTTACATCATATTGTTGCAAAAGCTGTTGGTGACCAAAAGAAAGAAAAAACCAACTGGCGTAATTATATTTTTTGTTGCTGATCAAAACAATGTGTTAATGTTTTTGCATTTTACCTATTAATTTTTTTTTTTTTTTGCTGTTTTGTTTTATAGTTGTACTGTAATGTGTTTGCTGAAAAGCCTCTTATAGGCTGTTTAAACAAGGCAAGATTTCATTAAAACATATGTGACAAGTGAAACGTGAACTTTTTCTTGGACAAGGGACATATTCACTTGGATTTTAGATCTTGAGAAATATTCACATAAATTCATCAGCTTATTTTTAAAAGACAATTTTGATCTTACTGCATCATGCCTATCAAATTAAATGTAATAATACAAATATACAAGTTGTCTGACAACTGTTAGTATTTTTTTAGTAGTTATTAGAAGGCTAGTTATTTTATGTCACATAAAAAATGCTATTTGCATAACTAATTGTTTGAATTAATGTTTTAATTTTGTAATTACTTTTTACTATTAAAACAAATGCTTTTCTCCGCTTACTACTTTAAATAAATAATAAAGTAAACATAATGCCAAACTATTTAATCTATCAAACTGACTTTTAATTATGAGAAAACATGATCATAAAAGAAGGGGTTTTAAGTTATTCTGTTAAAATAGCATTTTTTTAACATACATTTTGTAATGATTAGATCCAGATCGATCCAGACAGCAATGAGCAATGACCATTGCGCCATATTTAAGAGTGCACGTGAGCACATCCTAGCGTTTGCGTCATGACATTAGTAGAAAATGTAAATAATTATGTTTAATATTTTTCTATCAAAGAAAAAAGTACGTTTACGCGAGTTGGTTTACGTCTTTACGGGATTTACCACTTTAAAACGTGGCGCACCTGCTCTGATATGCCCGAAATGTCGAAAACATGTTCATTTACGTTACTTCCTCCAATCCTCATTGAGGGGAAATTCCCATTTTCAGGACCGGTATATAAAAAGGAATACTTCTACTGTCACAACTCATTAAACCACAGAATCTCACAAGAGAAAGAACCAATTCACTCATTCTAGAAAGGGAACTGAACTAAACGACAGGTATGTGACATTCAATTACATCTTTAAGATTGCGTTTTTAAAGAGATAGAATATTATTTTCTCAATGTTTAACCCGTTTTCTGCTTTATTTTAGAATGATGGCATGCGATGGATATGACATAACTCTGGCTTATGATGAGTAAGTTTCCAGATCAAACGTTTTCATATTATTATTGAATAATCAAACACCTCTCGTACATCTTGAATTTGCTTTGTTTTCATTTGTCGTCTAATTCTATACTTGATTTGTTTCCTTAAACAGTGTATCTGAGACAGACAGTGCATTTTACTCAGACAGTGCCGATTCTGACGAGATGGACTGCTCAGATCAACTATCCATGGTGGGTTGCTTTTAAATATGCTTATAAATGTGGTCTAATTAATATGAAGTCATCTAAAACCGCTCTAAACATCATTTCTCCACAGAGCTGCAAATGCAACATGGATGGAAGCATCAGATTGGAAATGTCGAGGCATCCCCCCAGCATGAAGCCGGTGGTGAACATCGTCATTGCTGTGAATAGGATGAAGCACGTCAAAACAGTGTCTTCAGAGTTTGGTGCAGAACAGGTGCTCGACATAATCATGGACCGTGTGATTCAAGGTACCACTACCAAACTTGTATGCTGCTAACACTAGCTTCTGGCGGTTTAGTTGTGCATTGACTGAACTGGTAAACCACATTAGTCAAGATGGTCAGAGCTGGTGGGCCACCACAACAAACCAGTTACTGTGATCTAGTGACCAATATGACCTAGTTTGTCCTTTGAAACCACTATAATATTATGAATTTGCAATACCATACTAAAGGATAGTAATGAGAACTGAATCACGACTATTGTCTTTTTCATGCTACTTTACAGCAACATTTTAATTTCTTTAGTATTTGCATCATGAAAATGTGATTATTTCCAATAACTAGATTAAGATATGTGATGAGCAAACCTTCACTCCCATTTATAAGCAATTTGTTCATTATTCTGGCTATTTTACCACCATTATTCACAAATGAACAGCACAAATAATGAACTGACACACAGTAGGTGTGTTTACTGGCCACTGTTTTAACACATTTGTTTGGGCGTATTGATATAACAAAATACTGCATCATATTTATGTCGCGCAATGATGTCAGTATGTACTCGGTTTCTTCAGCACCTCAAAAATATGATGCTTTTTTACTTCTGTTTACTAGTTTGCGTCAAATGGTGTGATTGAAGGCTGAACACATCGTAGAAATCACACACTCTCTTGAGTAGGCTCTTATTTTGAAAAAGTAATTACTTCGTGACCCATAAAAAGTATGTTCTATATAGTACCACTGTAAAAAAAAAATATATTTTTTAATGATTTGTAATCACATTTTTTCTTTTTTCAAATCAACTTAGATGATTTATGTAGTTCAGATAACATAATATTTTGAGTTTCTGATGATTAAATCAATCTCCCTCGTTGTATTAACTCAATTTTTCCATTTCAATGAACTTAAAATTAAGATAAAACCAACAATATTTTTTTTTACAGTTTTTGTGATTCAAATGTACTACAGTCGCCATGTTGTCATTATCAAGCGACCTACCAGCGTTACTTCATGTTGCTTCAGTCATTCATAAATCCTCTCCCGTGGCCTCATGGGATAGTAAAGTGTCCATCATATGCACACTTCAGAATCTCACCAGAAGTACTTGGTCATTCAGGAACTTTTTGCGTACTCTTTTATGAGTACCTTAATTTTGGACATACTTCTTTTATCACATACTGTTTTTCGCCTACTATATAGTAAGGAAGTGTGCGATTTCAGATACAGCTAAAGTGTTTACATGCCTGTTTTTTTCACATCAGTTTGCTCAAAGTATTGTTTCCATTATAATCACATTATGAACGTAGTCACTAATTCTGTTATTTTCCTGCTTTAAAACTATCCGTATTGTATAAAGCACTATATAAATATTTTTTTTGTTTGTTTTTGACGTTCACTAATGTCTTTTTATTTCCACAGAGCATCATATGGAGCGGGTGGTGACACCATCTTACACCAAGACCAACCAGACGGTGAAGTGCAACGTTTGTGATCAGTTCAAGAAGACTCTGGTGCAAAGCACGGGATCTCCTCGTCTGCTGGCTGTCACGCTGAGAGACGGAAACAATCGATACAAAGGTAAATCTCATCACTCTTCCAAAAAAAAGGTTCAACGTGGTTCTAAAACTAGGGTTCTTGACTCAATTTATGCCAAAAAGGTGAAGAGTCCTAATAATTGCATAACACTTTCATGCTTAAAGGGGTCATAATGCCATTTTCAAGTCAATTTGATTCTTTAGGGTCTAATTGAAAAGTTTGTAATATACTTTAATTAAAAATTCTCATTAGTATTGTAAGAAAACACTCATTTTACCCTTTCATTTATCATTATGTGATGGTTGTGTACAGGCACTGCCAACACACATTTCAGTACAATCAACTTGAAAAAGTGCATGTACCATTAATTTTTCCAATTGATAACTTCATAATGTAATTTTGAATGAAATCTGAATCCATAAAATGATGGGAAGCTCTGAAAGGTACTACATATGAAGCCCCCTTTCTGAGCTTTCACATTTAAACCCGACTTCAGAAATGATCCTCTTAACCTACACCGTTATTTATTTTCAGTTGATTTCAGTCTGTCGCTGTATGCGTCAACGAGTGCCCCCCCGAATGCATCCCAGCCTGTGTGCCTGGCAATTTCCCAGACCAATCTCTACCTCGCTTGTACCACGCTGGACGATGCTTCCCCCCACCTGGTCTTGAAGGTTTGTTCCCCACGCCATGTTTCACAACCCTATTATTGTTTTTTCTGTATCCACATTATAAACGAAAGATTTAATCCCCTGATTTTTTTTATTTATTTCAGGAGATCAGTGAAACATTAAACACCATTAAAGTCGGTGACCAGAATGACAACCTCCTGTTCTTCAGGAAAGAGACCGGTGTGGCTAATAACACTTTTGAATCCGTTAAGTATCCCGGATGGTTTATTAGCACGGCTTATGAGGATTTCGAGCAGGTGGACATGAGCCAGATGTCAAAAGGCCGATTCACAAACTTCACGCTGGAGAAGAAACAACTAATCCGGAGTTAAGAATCAAATTTGATTCCGTAAATATCTTCAGAGCGTATGTACCAAGTACAGTTTATAATTGGATGTATTTATTAGACTCGATGTGTCCTTTGCAGATCTTGGCCTTCTGGTTTTTGTTTTTTGTGATGGATTGGGATTCTTCAAATGTGAGGATTCTTCAAATATTTAAAGGATGAATGTTTGTTTACATCCATATTTTGTACTAATATTTAATATTTATTGTAAAGTATTTTAATGAAATAAACTTATGAAATGAACCGTTACATGTTGTCGAGTTGATCAGATCATTAGAGCTTCATTTGAACAGGATGTCTCCACCTAAAGTATTTTCAACATAAAAAAAAAAAAACACAAGATAAAGGTTGATAACTTACTCAGATAACATGTATAAAAGATGATGGCAGTTGTTTTTCCAAACGTACATTTTAATCACTTCAAAATATGGGTACATATTACCCTTGGTTCTACAGAATTAGGAAATAAAGCTTGAGCGCCCTCATGTGATTGAAATAATCACTGCACACAGACAGTTCAGTGCTTCAACTGTCCTCAGTGTTGTCCGTTACAATGATCCCTGATGAGACCAAAATCTCACATTTAGACATCTCTATAATATAATCTTGAACCTGTTGATATCAGAAGATTTAAAGCAAACCATGATTTGACTGATTTATGAGTTTTTCAAAATGTGAATTTTGTTTCTAAATATATTTTCATCTGGTGATCATATTTAGGTCTATAACAAAGCCAAATTCACCACTGTGCAGGCTGGTGGTGGTGGTGTAATGGTGTGTGGGGGATGTTTTCTTGGGACACTTTAGGCCCCTTAGTGCCAATTGGGCATCGTTTAAATGCCACGGCCTACCTGAGCATTGTTTCTGACCATGTCCATCCCTTTATGGCCACCATGTACTCATCCTCTGATGGCTACTTCCAGCAGGATAATGCACCATGTCACAAAGCTCCAATCATTTCAAATTGGTTTCTTGAACATGACAATGAGTTGACTGTACTAAAATGGCCCCACAGTTACCAGATCTCAACCCAATAGAGCATCTTTGGGATGTGGTGGAACGGGAGCTTCGTGCCCTGGATGCAGTGGTGTAGTCTACGTGATATGCAGGTATACGCCGTATACCCACTAGAAAATGTCAAGGATTTGCGTATGCCCACTAGGAAATGTCAAAGATCTCCGTATGCCCACTTTAAAAAGCGTGAGGATTCGTAACAACATCGTTTTGTGAAATACATTCCCTACGACATCAGCCCACTACTTCCTAAACTTCAGCCAGCTCCTTGTTTCCTGTCTGCCATTATTGGCCAAATTGATTAATTCAGGTGTACCTGACCTCAGTAGTCATGGCAACAATAATCATGGCCAATAATGGCAGACAGGAAACAAGGAGCTGGCTGAAGTTCAGGAAGTAGTGCAGCTGGGCATAAAGCCCAGCGCGCGAGCAGAGAGCACGTCAAAAACACAGGACAGTGTGTGTTCGTGTTCATCTGAGCCTCATTGGTCTGTCACTGCTCGTCAATGTCAGAATATTCGAGATGACAAATCAAATCAAATCAAAGTAGGCGGGCTCTATGTTCACCGACGCTGAGCGCGAATTTCAGCAGAGCGACTCGACGCTTCAGTTTACGGGCAAGTGCGAGATAAGATGTAAGTGGCTAAACTTCATATTTTACATTTTTTAGGTCATAAATGTTAAACGAATGACAAAAAAATATATAGTTTTGCCTACTTTCGCCATTTTGAACTGAAATAAATAGGCCTGTAACGTGACTCATGCAATTTAATAGTTCACTGTCATTGCGAGGGGACAAGAAACATTAACAAAGCCGTTTTCATCATTTTAGCCACAAGAGTAATAATGAATGTGTACATATTGAGAATATAATAAAATTGTAGCCTTTAGTACATTAAAAAAGCTCAGCCTTCGGAGGGGAAGAGAATGTACTGCCCACTGACATGGTTTTAAAGCTATTTCTTATTCTTTTTTTGGTCTTCAAACGTCTTGAAATGCACATCAGAGAAATAAAAAAAAAAATTGAAGCACCAACCTCAAATTTAGGACCTCTTTGATTATAAAGCCCTGTCTATGGCCCTGTTTTAGGCATAAGATCAATAATGAATGTGTAGCCTAGGCCTATATGTTTTGAATGCATTTAATAAACTTAATTACCTAGCTTTAGTAGCTTTCAGTGAATAAACGTGTCCGAGAAAAATTATTCATAGGGAAAATCCAAATCCATCAGTTGACCCCATGTTTACTGTCTTGACTGACAGACAAAAATGAAAAGCCTATATCAGTCAAAGCTCATCTTTAGGAGGGGAAGAGACAGGGCAAGATAAAAACAAAGAGAAAAAGAGGATGATGCTGATGAGGAGAGAGAAATAATAAGCTGCCCAGTGCCCACTGACATGTTTTAAAGCTGTTATCTATTTTTTTGGCCTTCAAAACATCCTAAAATGCACATATTTAGATCAGAGAAATAAAAATTTTCTCAGGGAAACCCTGAACCCCCATGACTGATCTACCTCACATTTGGGACAACAGTGATTATAAAACCCTGCCTTTGCATGTAATGAAACTGGTTAATAGTGAGCATTAGATCCTAAACTAAAGTGTTACCTTTTTTGTCTTTTTTTTTTAGAAAAAATCCTAAGTGATGATCAAAATCCTATGACCCCCCTGCTTCATGCAACCTGTCAAAATCAACGTTTTGTATCACTTGAAGAAAATATAAAAGAAATATATTACTATTGCACAGTAGAGTATAGGCCTACTTCAATTAGGTCTAATAATAGTTTATTAAAACACACAGAAGCTCAAATGTCTTTAATTTACAACAGTTTATAGAGATAAATAAAGTAACTCGATGGAATTATGAAAGAAATTGCATAGTAAAACGTAATTTTTAAAATAATAATCAAATCTATTAAAACAGAATTTTAAAGGAATATCACAGAGGTTTTGAAAATGTTTCGCAAATGGGGGGCTGCTGGTATATCACAGTATACTCACTACAAAAAACTAGACTACACCACTGCCTGGATGTGCATCCCACAAATCTCCATCAACTGCAAGATGCTATCCTATCAATATGGGCCAACATTTCTAAAGAATGCTTTTACAATTACCAATAATCTAAAAAGTCAGTTTGTGCAAGTAACATAGTATAATCCACACATTAAAGATATCCAACAACAGGCAAATTTATTTGGACAGGAGAGATGTTAAAGACTAATATTCTGTCCAAGAGTCTGACAAAAAAAAACAAAAAATTGTGGTGGTGGTGATTTTACACATCCATCATAGACCATCATTAAAGTATCTTGGAGTACCATGTAAAGTTGAACACGATGTTACATTAATATGATATTGCCATCACTGTGTTACTGCCCCTGCTGTTTGTAAGGAACGCACTGCCACCAGATGGCATCTTATGGGTTCTTTACAGCAGAGGTTTGTCCCAGTTGGTTGCATTTGTCCCTAAAACAAATACATGATTTGATTGTGAGATTTAAAATGACAGATTCCATTCCAAATTTCCATCAAGGAAATCCATTAACGGGATCCTCCACCCAACAATTCTGTCATCATTACTCACCCTGAAGTTGTTCCAAACCTCTATGAATCAGATCTCACCCTCCATTGACTACCATAGTTGGAAAAAAATACTGTTGTCAATGGTGCTTGGTTACAAACATTTGGTCCAATATCTCCGTTTGTGTTCAGCAGAAGAAAGAAACTCACAGGGTTGGAACAATATGAGGGTGAGTATATGAAGTGAATGATTTTGGGCTGAACTATCCCTTAAAATAACAAGCTAATCTGTAAAAACTGACAATGTTTTACTAAAACACCTAAATAAGTCCTGAGTACGAAAAAACATCCCTGGATGGTTCAATTATTATAAAGATCTATGCAAACTCTTATCAGCAGAGTGATTAGTCAGTTGGTGTTTCCTGCTCAGGTTATTGGATCAAGAAGTCCTGTGGTTCCATGAGCAAAGACTTAAATCAGCTGTTTATCCCAAATCTAAAGAATAACCTGTGAGTGTGTAAAGAAACAGCATTACTGCGTCTCTCCATTACAGGCCCCACTGCCGCAACCCGATTCCCTGTTCACAGTGGCTGCATTGAATTGCACAAGCAGAACCCATGCATATGACAGTGTTGCATCAACTAATGTTGTAAAGTCTTATGCAAATATGTGTTATTTGGTCAGACTTTTTGGTGGTGTGTAGCCTATTGTTTTCTCTAGCCTATTAAAATGTTAAAATTGTTAATGCTTTAAGTTTTTGATTCAAATGGGCAGTGGTGGAATGTAACGAAGTACAAATACTTCGTTACTTTACTTAAGTACATTTTTCACGTATCTTTACTTTACTTAAGTACAATAAATAGTGCCTACTTTTTACTTTTACTTCGTTACATTTTGCAGCAATTATTATACTTTCTACTCCACTACATTTCTACAACTTCTGTTACATTTTCGTTACATTTTCTGATCAGTTTTTCCCCTGCCAAAACGTAATCTGACCGTCGAGCCCGTTCTCATCCTAAAGCGCCATATCGGACGCTTTTGCAAAAGCGTAAATATCCAACGCACATGGCACCCTTTAACGTGAAATGAGACGCAGATATATTTGGGCAGATGGCGCCCCCTAGTGGTCTAACCCTTACACCAGTGACGTTTGGTTGCCATAGATGCAGTATATCAACCCGGCAGTATATCAACAGCACGGCCGGTCACACTAAATGCGTCTCACACGCAGTGTGTTTATCGTGCAACTCATACGCGAAAATTTGTTTTTACGTGCATAGGAAACACACCGTGTGTAATATATGTTTGGTTTGGTTAGGATTATGGCAAGCCAAGAGGTTCAGAATTACACCATAAATGAATCGCGTTTACTGCCAAACATATTAACATATAGTAAGGATAAGCATGATATTGCCTAATTGCAAGCTTGTTTCAGAAATGGTGACGTTTTTTTCCATCATTATTGAACATCATTATAGGAGTAGGCTATTAGGTTGAATGAGTTAGATGTTTTATTAATCATTAGAAAATAGACATTAAGATAATAAATTGTTATGCAAGTACTTTTACTTTTAATACTTAAAGTACATTTAAAATAGAGTACTTTTTACTTTTTACTTAAGTATGGTTGTCATTGTGTTACTTCTACTTTTACTAAAGTAAATATTTATCTGGGTATTTGTACTTTTACTTAAGTACTGAGATTCAGTACTTCCTCCACCACTGCAAATGGGAGTGCGTTTACAATTATTCTTAACACAGTTTAATCCAAAGGAATGTACAAAATATAGCCTTTAATATTATATATAAAAATGAGAACAGGAGAAAATAAATGCTATTCAATATTCAACTGATTTTCAGGGGATTGAAACTATAATCTGTCTGCTCGTTCACATGCGCGCGCAGCAGAATATATGTCTCAGATTCCGGGCACATGGCAACACCAGCTAAATATAGCCTGCCATTGCCAGCCCATGCAGA
The DNA here is from genome assembly GCF_988280905.1 of Pimephales promelas. Taxonomy (NCBI): domain Eukaryota; kingdom Metazoa; phylum Chordata; class Actinopteri; order Cypriniformes; family Leuciscidae; genus Pimephales; species Pimephales promelas. Next base: position 23,635,273 of record NC_142791.1, read on the forward strand.
GCAGAGCACGCTGGGATCAGGGTTTGTTCCTGTGAACGCAGAATCCCCATCACGCAACGCCCCCTCCCTCCCTCCTCTTCTTCTCCTCCTCCTCCTCTTTACGCGATCTGTCCTCACGTGCGGAACTCGAGCTGTTTGCCAAAAGCAGGCAGCAGTTCATTTACGGAGTCAAGCGGTGTGTGTGTGTGTGTGTGTGTCGCTCTCTGAGGACTTTACCTCAAACTGATGTTGAAAGCATGTGCACGCGCACACAAAACAATCAGCCAGTTATTTGTTGTTTCATGGGAGACTGCAATCAAAATGTGTTCTAAGAACGTTTTGCTAACGTTCCCATTATTTCCCTTAGACGCATGTTCTCTGAACGTTTAAAACATGTTTAAAATGTTATAAATTAGGCGACACGCTTTTTTCTTGATTATCCGAACGTTAAAGGGACAGATCACCCAAAAATGAAAATTCTGTCATAATTTTTTACTCACCCTCAAGTTGTTCCAAACAACTGATAAAAACATATTTTTGAAAAATATGGGTAACCAAACAGTTGATGGACCCCTTTATAAATAGCTTGTTTCTATGGAAGCTTGTTTCCACCACAGAATTGTGAAAAACAAAGTCGCAATTGCGAGATATGAAGTCAGAATTGCGTGAAATAAAGTCGCAATTGCGTGTTAAAAGTCAGAATTGCGAGATATTAAGTCAGAATTGCGAGATATAAAGTAATTCTGAGAAAAAAAGACAGAAGTGCGACTTTTTATCTCACAATTCTGACTTTTTTTCTCACAAATGTGAGTTTACATCTCGCAATTCTGACTTTATAACACATAATTGTGAGTTTATATGTCGAATTTCTGACATCTTTTCTCAGAATTGTGAGATATGAATTCGCAATTGCGAGTTATCAGGCCAATTCTCTGATCCAATTCTATCTCACAATTCTGACTTTATAACACGCAATTCTGAATTAAAGGGGGGTGGGTGGGGGTGACTGCGATTTCACTTTTTTCATTTTAAATAGTGTGTTTCTGTTGGTGCATGAACAGTATCTGCAAAGTTGCAGTGCTGAAAGTTCAATGCAAGCAGAGATATGGTCTTTTAAAAATCAGGAAGTATAATTGCCTACAAAAACGACTCGATTGGGACTACAGCTGGGTTATGGTACGTCACTAACCCGCACATTTGCATGCAGAAAATGGCATGCGTATATTTCTGAGGCACGTCGACTCGTCGAGTGTGTTGTTCACGCAGCTGTCAGGTCTTCTGTGTTTCGGGCTTTCCATGGACGCTATACTTCCTCAACAATGGATACATTTTTTTTTTGTTGCTTTATTCAATATTAACAATATAATACAACAACATCTGTTAATGCCAGGATTACAATGGATACAATTTATGTTTGATAATTTATGTTCCTGAAAATGACGATCGTAATCTAGCTCTCTGTGCTGCGCATTTTACGGAAGACAGCTTCCAGAATCTCCACGAGTTCAACTCCAGATTCAACAAGAAACATTCAAGCAGTTCCGACTTTAAAACAAGAGGCAGCAGTGTTGGGCCACAATCTGTAAGTAGGCTAAGACTTCGTCATTTTAAATGTATTTGCATGTATAATTCCAGACGTAACGTTAGCCTTGTGTTTTATTGTTTTCAAATGCCAGCGCTGGCTTTATAGCCACTACTAGTTAGCATATGCTACTTTGTGTCCACGACAAACTCGTACAAACATTATGGATCTTAATTTTCTGTAAGTACTAATGTTTTAAACGTATTTTTCATGTATGCTTTATGACGTTATTTTCGATTTGATCAAGAACGTAAACATGCCAACGCTAGCCAGTCAGTTGCCAGTCACATGCTATTGTGTAAAACAAACGTGCAAAAAGTTAAAAAAATGTAGCAACTTGTCATTCAGAAACGTTTATTAAGAGCCGTGTGTGGTGTGGTCCTTATTGACTCTCTTCATCGCGGGTTTCTCGGTCTGATTCTGCCTTAAACTGATACTGCAGTTCGACTCATATTTACATTCTAATCTGGACCGGAGCTCACATTCCGCCCGTAAAGGTAATGGGCGTTAAACCTTCCGGACAACGTGAGCGACAGTTTAGCCAATCACAACACACCGGGCCAAACTAACCAATCTGAGCCCACTACGTGTTTCTGAGGGAGTGTTTTCATAGAATCAGGAAGTCAACCGCTCGTTCGAGGACAGAGGAGAGCGCGGCTGACAATAAAGCTGAAGTTTATGAAAAATAAGACTTATAAAAAAAGAAAAAACACGAATACATGTTTTATTGCACCCCATAAATACAATTATGCAAAGAAAAAAAGCAGTCAACCCTTTAATATATCGCAATATTGACTTTATAACACGCAATTGCGACTTTATCATGCAATTCTGACTTTATATCTCGCAATTCTATATTTTGCGATTTTATATCTTGCAATTCTGAAAAATAAAGTCAGAATTGAGAGATTGCATCTCGCAATTGTGAGAAAAAAAGTCAGAATTGTGAGATAAAAAGTCGCAAATACCTTTTTCATTTTTCATTCTGTGGCGGAAACAAGCTTCCATATGTTTTCACCACATAATAAAAAATAAAAATTATGATTTTAGATCTCACAATTAGGACTTTTTTGCACAATTGTAAGCCTATATGTAGGAATTGCGAGATAAAACGTTTTTTTATATATATTTTTTTTATTCTGGTGCAGACACAAGCTTAATACCCCATTGACTTCAAAAGTATATCAAAAAAATACTGACTGTCAGTTGGTCCATCAACTGTTGGGTTACCGAAATTCTTCAAAATATCTTCTTTTGTGTTCAGCAGAAAAAAATTTATACCGGTTTGGAACAACTTTTTTTAGGGGAACAATCCCTTTAAGGGAACCATCCATTTTACAAACATTATGGGATTGTTATTTTTGAATGTTCTCTGAACATCCAACATTCCAGGAATTATGTTTTTTTTTTTCCTAACGTTTTGAGAACATTATCAAAGACCAGATAATTTAATAAAAACCATTCTATTAACATTACTGGAAGAACATTTCTTCATAACTTTGAGAAAACTTTACCAGAACGTTTGCTAATGTACAGAGAATATTCCCTGTTGGCTGAGCTCGTTCACAAATATTACACATTTTGTAACATAATTTTAATAACGACTTTGACGTGGCATGGCAAAATATTTTTAGCAATCAGCTTCTCAAAAACATCTCATCATATACGCTTAGATAAAGGTCCTCTAAATGAATGTAAATGCCATTATTTGAATGAAAAACCTATAAATCATTATTAATCTTGAAAAAGGATGTAGTTTTAACAGAAAAAAAAAACACACCATAAAGTTCCACCAAATAATACATAGGCTATACCTTTATGCATTTGCTGACATAGCAATGAGCACCATATTTTTGTTAGTGAAATATAATTCTTCATTGTTTGTTCATGTTCATTCACAGAACTGACTTTTAATCAAGTATAAATAAATGTATGGGACATTAAGATGAATACATGCTGTGGAAGTCTTGTTCATTGTAAGTTCATGTTAACTAATGAAACCTTATAAAGTATTGCCCATATTTGTATTACATTCGTTCAGAGAGAGAAACCCCAAACTGAATTCTAAACCCAAACTGAATTCTCATGGTTTGAAGACATGCAAATGTTTTGGCTTTTTGCTGTTATGACGTCACATGACTCCACCCACCATGACCTAGATCAGAACAACGACAGACCGTGTCCGCATCTAATGCTGAGAGATAGCGACGACTCTGTGACCAATGAATGTTCGTGTGATCACAGCAGGAGCTCGTGGCATTCCCAATAATCCTGGCCTGATTCGGCAGAGACTAAGTCCTTACACTCTCAGAAATAAAGGTACAAATGATGTCACTGGGGCACAGGCAACTTTTAAAAGGGCCCCTTGTTTCTGAGAGTGCAAGTGCTGCGGGGTCGAACCCGCCTCTCCCCTATCCTGTGAGGAAGACTAGTGTCATCATAGGCCACAGGTGCATGTGTGTGTGTGCTGCAATCCCACACTGCAACACTGCCATTTTTACACTATGCAAGTCATGCATCAAAGTCAAAATTAAACTTACAATACCATTCAAATAATAATGTATTATGGATTAAACAACAGATATGAGGCATATTTCTATTTTACTGCATTTTTGGTCAAATAAATACAGTCTTGGTTGGCATTAGACATTATGCATAATAAAAGAAGATATTCGACTAAATGTACGACAGAATGGCTTTTTGGGGGTCATGTGGAAGCTGAACGTCATAGTTTACCCTTTAAAAACAAGAATGTATCCCACAAATAATGCTTTAAATAACAAGAAAAAACAACATTTGCTCTTGTGCATAGGCCTAATTGATAACACATTAAGTGGAATTCAATTCCAATAAATTACAGCATTAAGCGGCTTAAAACATTGACTAAACCGCTACTTAAAATTAATATTAATCCCAAATCTGTGACATCTAGGTGACATCAATCAAGTAAAGTAATTTTAGAGTAAGATATGTTTACAAGCACACACTTACACTCAGAAAAGATTAAGGCTCAATTTTAAATATTAAATAGTGTTTTTTACCTATTTTACACCCTAATAATGCCATGTTATTTCAGTTAAAGGAGAACTCGATCATTGAGCTCGTTTTTTTGTACATTTGTAGTGCTGTCAGTACAGACAAAAACTACAAAAATCGGTGTGGCCTACACCGTGTTATCTTCTTAAAATTCGCACCCTGCTGACTTCAATGGGGCATGTTCTAAACCTGCTTTTAGCCTCTTAACATCCTTGATTTGTCATTACAAGTGCACAACCGTGTTATTAAGAGTGACCACGTCAATAAGAATGCAGTAGATGTGAAAGATATTAATAGATGTGAAATTGATATTAATGAAAATTCAGCCAGTTTACATAACTGTATTTACTTCCTGTTTTCGGTTGAAGTCCACAGTAGTCGATTGCCGAGTTCGCCCGCGATATGCAACACCAATTTGATGTTTTTGTCTGTACTGACAGCACTCCAAATATACAAAACAATTAGCTCAATGTTAAAATTGACCGGTGTTAAACTTTTAACCACCTGTAACTAACTGACTGGATCCTTAAAAAAGTGTGACTTAAATTCCAGAATGGAGATATTTGGAGGGGAGCAGCTGAAAAATAATAGAGATTTGTGACATCTTCCAATAATAACAGTCATTTCAGAGGTGGGACTCTGAAACTAAAGTCGTTACATTTTGATTAAAGATTATTATTATTATTATTATTAGACAAATGTTTATTATTATTATTATTATTAGACAAATGTTTTTATCATTTTTATAGAAGTAAATAGGTACAGTTTTTTATGTTGAACTAAAACTACAAAACATTTTTTTAATTGAAATAAAATATAAATAGTAACACTTTAAACAAAATTTTGGTATGTTACCGTGGCAATAAACTAAAGTAAGTTGAACTAAAAATAAAATCAAAACAAATGTACTAAAACTAATACAAACTGAAAATATTAAAATAAAATTTAATTCAAAATATTTAAAGCAACCAATCTACATAAACACAACACCAGGCCAGTATTATGCTTTCCATCATTTATAATTTCCTTTATTCTGTTACAAACATACATAGCATTTTCTAAATATAGACTTGTAAATCTCAGAGAAAAAAAAAAAAAGTTCAGCCATGGGAAAAAGGGAAGGCTGCCGGTTCTTGAGAGGCAGTCTGGCGTGGGACGGGGCTTGATGGGATGGGTGAAGATACTTTGAGTATCTGAGACCTGAGCTCTTGACAGTGTCCTGCAGTAGCTGTGAACTCACTCTGGAACTTCAGCATCAAGTAACAGATAGAAAATATATATACCGAGAACGCCGAGAACCTGAGTTTAAAGGGCATTCCGACGTTAAAATCTCTGCTGAAAACACAAGATATATTGGAAAAATAGCTACCATTCAATAAAGATTGTTGTACTAGTTGCTGCTTTTGTGCGTACGGTGTCCAAGGAAAACACAACACATGGATGCTGTTAAGAGCTCGGGTGAGTCGCCTGAAATAACAGAACATTCTTTCAGAAGTTTTCCGATCTTTCGTACAGTGGAACAGAGGTATTGTTGTTCGTTTGAAAAGTATGCGGACGCCCCACAGAACTTTGCACAAATCCCAACCTCAGGAAACAGGAAGACAAATCAGCCAATTGTGAGTCGGCTAAGAGCCTGACAGGAAATGAACTCATAATCTCATCCCTATGGATGAGTATTGCTTCCCGTCCCCCTTGTTTTTTTTTTTAAGTGACATTAAGGTGGAAACAAAACAATTCTTTACAGTACGTATTCCCAGTACACATTTGCAATAAACACAGCCAAGTTCAGTCGAAAGAAAGTCCATTTCTGGTGTTCTGCAAGAGATTTGTGCCCGATTCCAGATCTTAAAGGGATAGTTCACTTTGAAATTAAATTTTTGGTATGTTTTAGCTTACCTCAAGGGCATCCAAGACGTAGGTGTCTTTGTTTTCGCAGTATTTTCAATTTAGGTCAAACCGTTCTTGTCTGTCAGTCATATAATGGAGGTCTATGGTCACCACCTCAAAGAGCATGCACAGAGAAGTCCAAATTAAACATGATTTAATGATTGGTAAATGTTAGTACACATTGATGGCCTAAGACACGAAACGAGCAGTTTGCGTGAGAAAACAAACGTTTTTACCTCTTGTAACCACAGCCACGTCTAAGTGATCTGAGGGTGCGGGGGCTTTGTGGCAATAAAAAACGATATAAATACTGCTCGTTTCGTGTCTTAGGCCATCATTGTGTACTTACGTTTTCGAGTCATTAAATCATGTTTAATTTGGACTTCTCTGTACATGCTCTTTGAGGTGGTGACCATAGACCTCCATTATATGACTGACAGACAAGAACGGTTTGACCTAAAAAATATCAAAATTGAAACTACTGCGGAAACAAAGACACCTACATCTTGGATGGCCTTGAGGTAAGCTAAAACACACCAAAAATGTATTTCAAAGTGAACTATCCCTTTAAATGGACACGTCAATGAAGTAAATAAAAGTGCTGCGATGCGTACTACAAACTCCACTTTGACATTTAGCAGCCAGCAGGGATTTATCTTAAAGTAAAGGGGGAAAAAAATGGCTTTTTGTTGGTCATTTGCATTTTTTAAACAACATTAGTCTACCATCTTGGTTCTTCGACATGACACATTCACTGCGCTAATAGTACAGATGGGTCATACAATCAAAATGAATGCACACGTGATCTACAAATGGTGCTGATTTAGACGCACGGCGGATCTCCTTCCGACAAACGAGTCCTGAGTGGTGCCTCCCGTCTGCAAATGCTCAAGCCGAACAGCAGCTGAGGGGAGGGGAACGCAAGAATGTCCTGCCAACAGCTGCTGTGTCACGCTTTCTATTGCCGTCCGGGCTCGGCTGCCAAATCGGGGCCTGTTTCAGAAGGTTAGTCCTAGAAAACACTACGCTGAATGTTACGACATCGCTCCCTCTACTATACGGCCGCGGCAGCTCCCCATCACATGCACCAAATGCAGTCTGCTGATGTAATAACGTGCAGCGGCTCAACAATCGGGCCCTTGTGCGTCGGCGCACTTCAGAGCGAATCCACGGAATGCTCCTCGCATTAAAATAGCCGTCCTGCTGCCTAGTCAGCTCGCCGTTGAGGAGAAACAGCTGCTGCAGTCGCGAGAGTACAGAAGACCATCCCGTTAGCAATCACGCAGCCGATAGACACAAGTGTGGGAGAATATTTCATAACAAACTATCCATTGCAATTCGTCTTGAAAGGATCACAGCAGTATACACATGACTTCAACAGCTGCCATTTAACACAAAACAGCATGGAAGGCTAAAGGAGGCTTTACACACCAGCACAAAACACTGTTGCACCCAGGAAGGGATTTTGTTTTTTCTCTTAATTTTTTTTCTTCGCCGTGGATATATGAGCATATCGCAGTTTATGTTTTTGCTAAAGTGCACGGATGAAATATTCTCGACATTAACTATCTTTCTCGATCATAACCCACTGGTCTACATGGTTATTCTTATAATATTTTTGGTGAAAGGCTAAACAAAAATATTGCATTAATATAGCTGCAGTTACTACGCAAGAGAAAGCAATAAATTAAATAAAAAGGCAAATGCAGGACGGGCATGCACAGAAATGGACGCACGTTGCCACCGGATAGACGTTTGATATTAATCATGTAGAAAGAAAACGTATGCGTGCTGTAAACTCAAAGGGGTTGTGGGAGGAGTTTGGGTGGGTGGGGTGATGTTTCGCAAGGATAATCTCATATATGATGCTATACTCTTCTACAAAACAAATCCAATATTTCAATCCCAGCTTGTTTGTCTTTTTTACAAAATTAGTTTCTTGAGCTTCGGTAGTTTATATATAATTTTTTTTACTATGTATTCAAAAATATGCTGGTTTGTTTACTTATTCTCATAAAGAACAATCTTACATAATTAAAAAAAAAAATATGACAACGAAAAGGGGACGGGGGTGAAAATACACTCGTCCATGTCGCTCTGTCCTTTAAGCGATCTGCCCCTTAAATATTCAGAGGGGACTTGGACCCAAGTTCGAAAACCACGAAACTCTTTGTATACTACGTTGACCCCAAAACCAAAATATTGTGTTATTTGATAACACCGGTTGAACGTGCAACAATTTTCATTACTAACGCCTCAAGGAAGTCACTGGTTTACAGCTGAGACGTGTCAACACAAAATCAGGGGTCAAAACATTCCCCTCCAAATCTGAATTTAAAACTTTTCATCATTCAAACTGGCCAAACCATAAAAGTCATGTTGATGCACAATAATTTTGGGAACATCGGTCAATAAAAGAAAGAAATTAAATAATCTGAGAACTTCTGATGTAACGTTTTGAGGACAGTTGTTAACGTCCCATGCTGCCTGGGTAGGAAACACACCATGAATACCAGTGACACTATATATATATACATATACATATATATATATATATATATATATATATATATATATATATATATATATATATAGTAAATTTCTCCCCTCTAGAAACATGTTGAACCCTTACAGCCTGGTATTGTCGTATTAAGGCCGCTTCTGAAATTCAGCAGCCTTGGCGTTGTTGATGTAACAAAGGTTTAATTGTTAGCTAAGACAATTAAACTTGCTGGTTTAACGGGACAGGGCAGCATCGGGAATAAGTCATACCCAACGAGACATCCTTCGCCCCATGGCTTCAATACAGACAACCCCCCCCCCCCCTCCCGAAACCCTCACCACATAGAAACTTCACAGATCTAGTTTTCTGTCCCATGAATATTTTAGTAGGCTATTTGAGTTCAGTTCATGCACTTCTTGTTTCACACGTGTGGTCAATCTCCTGGCGAGGTCTGCGGTCAGTCGTCGTCCACGTCCTCGCCCTCGGACTCCTCTCTCCTCTCGTACATCTTATCCCGGTGTCTCTCCTGGATCTCCTTCATCTCCTCGGCGTAGCGGCAGAAAGCTCCTCCGAACTTCCCCCAGGCCTTGAAGGGGATGGTGATGGAGTTCCTGTAACTGGGCTTGACCTCGCTGACCCGCAGGAACACGCCGTACTTGTTGGAACCCACGTCGAAAAAGAACCTCTTGGAGTCCACCATGATGGAGGTTCCCTCGGGAAGCTCGCCGTAACCCCCCGCGGCCCCGTGCCCCCCGCTCAGCTCCTCGTCCTCCCCGCCGTAGTCATCGATGAGCTTGGCCAGGGCGTCTCGGAACTCGATTAAGCCTTGCGCCGGGAGCGCGATGGTCTGGCCGGTCTGCACGCTGCCTCCGGGACCGCCTCCTCCGCCGACGCCGAAGCCTGGACCTCGGTTGACGGTCTGGCGGATGCGCAGGAACCTCCCGCGCTGGTTCTCCTTCAAGTCGAGGTAGTATTTACGGTTCTCGCGCACCAAGAACTCGCTCTTGAGCGCACGCCGCGGGCCGCCGTCCTCACCGCCGGACGATTGCGCGATCTGCTCCGGGCTGCTTGGCCCCAGCTGGGCGTAGTGCTCGATGAAATCCCCGAGGTAGTCGCGGAACTCGGCCGCCACGGACATGGAGAGAGTCAGGCGGCTCTTGGAGCCACCAGCGCCCACCTCCGCTATTTTGATGAAGCGTCCCTTCGCGTTCTGCTTGACGTCCAGGTAGAAGCGCTTGTTTTGGATGTCCAGGCGCTTGGACGCCAGCTCCTGGGTCTCCTGCTCCCGCTGGAAGTGCTGAGGGCCGCCGCTACTGCCACCGCGCTCGCTCCCACTGTCTCCATCCGCCATCTTCAGCACCTCCTCCAGCCAACTTCTCTCTCAGAGAAACGCTCCCCTCTCTCTCTCTCTCTCTCTCTCTCTCTCTCTGCGCTATTCCAGCACGCACGCACCACAGCATTGGCCTCACATCTGCCAATAACATGCGGCGCGCGCCCGCGGGGTCACTCATAGGTCCGCGCGCTTGTCATTCGCAGGACGAGGGAGGTGCGCGCGCGCTCCATTGGTCAGAGACATTTCCTCCTCGTGTGGAGGCATTTCCTGTCCTTCTGGAGCTCAGCTGAAGCTTTAAAGGATAACTGAGAAATATATCTTTTTTTTTTTAAATCGTCATATTTTATCATGTATTCGACTGCTTTGTTTTGCCAGTGCATAGTGCAGTAATCACAGAAAATGCATGTAAATATGACGTGCTTAAAAAAATATATAAAATCAATATAAAATAGAATAAAACATATAACAAGATGTTATATTGTATTATTGACTACAATATATATATATATATATATATATATATATGGATGTGACCCAGAGGCATCACTCATATTTCATCTGTATTAATATTCATATATAGGCTAGTATCTATATATCCTAATATTAATAAAACTGATTAAATTATAGGCTATCTTATCTCTCCTGGCCTATATAAAAACGTATAGGCTAGATAATCTGTCTTGATCGACGTAGCAATTTTATAAAGTGCAGCACCCAGCCTATATCCTAAATATGCACGCATTTTTCTGCGTATCCTATCCCCTTTTAAGATCTGACCCAAGATCAGCCGTTTTCACACACTTGGATTATGAGCTATTTACGAAATGACGTAAAGGCTGACTGCAGAACCGCTGCTGAAGTTCCGCCTTCATGTGCGCGATGACGTCAACCGTGACGTCGTGGTTTAATTCCCGAGGTCAATGAGTTGCGCGCATGAAGCAGGGATTTTTTCCTCTGTTTTATTTATATAGGGACAGATACAATACACATAGATAAAACTGTGACAACAGATATCCAAAGCGTTTCTCATTGTGCTTGTAAGCTAATTTGCAACACGTTTCCCTTGAAGGGTTTTTATAAATTACAGTTAGCCTACAACAGCAAACAAATCCAGACAAAAGACAAAAATGGAAAGAAAAAAGAACAAAATGGGGAATAAAAGAAAACTAAACGAGCTCAAGTTAGTTCCTGAATTAACAGAGACTTAGTGGCTTTTTAAAAAGATATTAAAACCTGCAGCAGATTTGAAATGATCAGGTAATGAATTCCATAATTTTACACCTTTCACTGAGAGTTTAGTGAAATTAGAGTTGTGCTGCACTCATGCAATCACTCAAAACATGTAGGCCTACATAAGGCCTGAGGTGCACAACTATTTAGACATTTAAACACAAACTTTGCATAGAAAGACAAAATGAGCAAAGCTTAAAATCTTATATTTACTTAAGATCTGACAATAATGGTACTTATACTTTCTATCTAAAATCCAGGATATGTGTGATATCATCGAGTTTAAAAACAAAAGAGCATGATCGTATGTTAAACAGTTTCTTATTATTTTGAAGCGGATTTGTCTTAATCGTTTTACGTATCTTTTTCACATGACTTTAATCTAAAATCATGCCAAGCTATTTTTCCTCTGATACATGTCCAAAAAAACCTCATCTTTAATTCTAATGTTTAAGGATTCTGCTAGCTATTTATTTATTGAAAAACACATAGACTTTGTCTTTTTAGTATTTAAGTTTAAACAAGAAGCATCAAGCCAAGCTGGCACTTTTTCTAGGTTTCTTGTTCATTTTTCATCAGCATACGTGTCATCAGCACTGGGTTATAAGCACAATTATTTCATATGGAATGACAAAGACATATTATTTAAAAACTCCCTTTACTTGATTCAACAAAGGAATTATTTTAGTAAGACAATTGGTCCATTCCAATGGATATTTGTTATATACTGAATTTCTACAAAAAATTAACTTTCTTGACGCGATTCCAAAGATTCCAACTGTAATTCAGTGAAAATCAACATGGAACATTTTTGGGTAACATTTTCATTGGTAATGTGGGTGTTTTAAAATGCTCTTTGATCTGTGTCTTTTCAGAAAAAAATAACGAAGTGTTTAACAAGATAGCTACTACACAATATATCCTGTGTTTTGGAAAGATTTAAGCTTAACATTTAGGCTACCTGTGAATTTTGTGCACTAAAGAAACTATTTGCATCTGTTTTTTTGACTGTAGTTACTCAATATTTAGAAAACATTATTAAAGGGATAGTTTACTGTGAAATAAATTTTTGATATGTTTTATCTTACCTCAAGTGCATCCAAGATGTAGGGGTCTTTGTCTCCACAGTACTTTCAATTTTGATATTTTTAGGTCAAACCGTTCTTGTCTGTCAGTCATATAATGGAGGTCTATGGTCACCACCTCAAAGAGCATGCACAGAGAAGTCCAAATTAAACATGATTTAATGACTCGTAAATGTAAGTACACATTGATGGCCTAAGACAAGAAACGAGCAGTTTGTGTGAGAAAACGAACAGTATTTATATCGTTATTACCTCTAACAGTCACGTCCAAGTTCATCATTGTTTACACAGAGATTTCAGAAGTGTTGCCCTTCACTGTGAAGATCTAAACATATTTAGATATACATGAAATTGCAATGGAAGAAGATTTCGATATCAACAGACAACGTTGAATTTTTTTTCGCAACCGCGCAAGAGATCACTTCCGGCACTTTCCGGCGCTTGCGCAGACCGAAACGCCCGTGGCTTCAGATCACTTGGACGTGGCTGTGGTTAAAAGAGGTAAAAACGATATAAATACTGTTCATTTTCTCATCAATGTGTACTTACATTTACGAGTCATTAAATCATGTTTAATTTGGACTTCTCTGTGCATGCTCTTTGAGGTGGTGACCATAGACCTGCATTATATGACTGACAGACAAGACCGGTTTGACCTAAAAAATATCAAAATTGAAAATACTGTGGAAACAAAGACACCTACATCTTGGATGCCCTTGAGGTAAGCTAAAACATACCAAAAATTAATTTCAAAGTGAACTATCCCTTTAATAAAAAACGTAAACATGATAGTAGGCTATAAATGTGATTTTTTTTATACTAAGACAATTTGCAATAAAGAACAACATATTATACAGTTATTTATTTTATTAGGAAAATACCTTATACATAAAAAGAAGTGGACCCAGTGCTAACCAAATTTTTCACATTTGATAAATAACTTTAAATGATATGTAGCCTACATCTTTTGGAACAAACTAAAAACATAAGCGCTAAAAACATGTAATGCTTAGAAAGCACTGGAATTTATGTCATTTTTAAATATATTTTTATTATGTGACATTTCCTGGCAGATAAAGTTAATGTGACACATAAATAAGTGTTGTGCACATGAATAATTATTACACTTGTTGTATTTCTTTTAACTGTAAGGCATTCAAGGCTAAACAATATATGGTTGAATAAGACAAATGTTTTATTTGTACATGATTGCAAATTGCTTTCATTATTGCTCTTTCCAACACATTTCTTATGTGCTTTAGTGATGCCAATAAATGCCAAACTGAGAATTAATAGTATAAATATTGAATGTTATAGTAAGACGAGCAAAACATATTTCATTTGACTCAAAAGTTATTTTTGATTACTTCTTAAATAATACACCAATTATTCCATGTATTACTCTGCCGCTCGTCATGGGTCCTACATTAAAAAAATATATGGATATAAACACTGTAAACACTTGGAAAACATGTTATATGGGCATTTAACAGCTGGTCAAATATTAACAGAGGGAGACAAATTCCCACAACTTCATGTAAAAGAGAACTGAAAGAGGAAGATGGGGATGAAGAGGAAGAGCCATTAAATAATAAGAAAATACAAAGGACTAACAAACTGTATTCCTCACTTGCTCTGTTTTCTAGTATTGCATAAAGGGATTAAAACCCTGTTTGTTTTATTTAGTTGCATTATAAGCTACACCTCCTGTTGTCTATTAGTAGCTAAAATATCACAGTGTTGTCAAAGTCAATAAAATAAAAGAAACTCACGAGAGCCCTTTTACAGTTTAGGGGTGTTGAAAAGGAGCTGATGAGAAAGAAGCCTAAAGACAACAAAAAAGTGGCTAAAAGACAACACGTAGGCTACTCTCAATATTTACTTGTTTTTCATTGTAGCTTTGACATCACCATAGGCTACACTAGATATCAGACGTGTTCATGTGATTGAAACATTTACAACACTTCAAGATAATAGTTTAATCGATTTTAATGTAATGAAAGATTACGGCGGCACGCATGCGCACAATACTGGTGCGCTGGGGGTCCGTGAACAAAAAAAAAAAAAAAAAAGAGAACTAAAAAACACCCACACAGTGAAACGCTCTGTGATTGGACGAAATCACTATTTCAAACCAAGACGGAGCACGCTGATTGGTTATAACGCTGGACCGTGGCGCGCTATCGCTGAAGTGGGCATCATTGTGTTTTCCCTCCGTTTCAAGCGAAAAGAGAAGAAGCTCGTCTGACGATATGGTAAAATAAGTTTTTAATTGTCTAAATTCTCAAATAAATCTTAGCTCGGACCGATGTGTTCTGTGTAAACCGTAAATGTGCAGTGCTTTAATTTTGTGCACATGATGGCTTTTAATAAGCTCGTAGTGTTTGTGGGTTGCAGTGTTTTGGTAATAGAGCGCCGACCACGGGAATAAAGTAAATTTGGTGTATTGATCTTAATAAGGAATCCAAAATCCGGTAAATCCGTGTGTAAATGTAATATTTGGAATGCGGGACAAAGTTTACCGGGTTTAAAATAAATTTAGCGCCTAAAAACGCATTATGACTCTGGCTGGTGGTTATCTTACATGTTTAAGTTGGTAGAGTAACGTTAACGTATGAGATAACGTAACGTAGTCAAATAAAAGTCAAACCATAGGCATTTTCTTATGTTGTTTGCTGTATCTTGGTCAGATAAACTTAAATAAGCTCAAGCTTTTTTTTAAGAACCCTTTTTTTAGTTTATTTTATCACTTCTTTCTTGAGAATGGCGTATAACAATACATATTGCCAACGTAACTCACAATGATCCCGATTCACTAGATGTTGATACCTTTTGTTTAGTTTGTTCTGAAGAAAACATGCACAATGTAATTTCTTGTAGCTTTGGTGGGACTTTTGAGTAATACGTCCTTTTTCTTGTGTTTCCACAGGCAGGAGGAAAGGCTGGAAAGGACAGCGGAAAAGCCAAGGCGAAAGCAATCTCCAGGTCACAAAGAGCTGGTCTGCAAGTATGGATTCCTCTTCCAAAGAGAAAAAAAAATGGACTGTCACATTTAACTGTATGATGTTGACCGTTTCTTTGGTTTATGTGATTCAGTTCCCTGTAGGTCGTATCCACAGGCACCTGAAGACCCGAACTACCAGCCATGGTCGTGTTGGAGCCACGGCGGCCGTGTACAGCGCAGCTATCTTGGAGTACCTGACTGCTGAGGTAATGGTTTTATTTTAGCACCGTTTGTTAAACAAGCCTGTTTGATGTCATTTTGGCAGGTTGTTGGCTGGCTGTGATTTTATGTTATGCATTTATCGTCTCTGCATCTGTAAAGTAAATGCAAACCCAGTGATCGTCATGTTGGCAGGTGTTGGAGTTGGCTGGAAATGCCTCCAAGGATCTGAAGGTGAAGCGTATCACTCCAAGGCATTTACAGCTGGCCATTCGTGGCGATGAGGAGTTGGACTCGCTTATCAAAGCTACCATTGCTGGCGGAGGTGAGTTTTATTTGCGTAATGTGATAAAAAACAAACAACAAAAAAAACTGAACCCTGATGCTGTTGTAGTTGTTAAACTGGTTCTGATATTATTTTAATTCCATCTGTTTTCGCCTTTCCCTACAGGTGTGATTCCACACATCCACAAGTCCCTGATCGGAAAGAAGGGCCAGCAGAAAACTGTATAAGATGGATTGATGTTCGACTCTGTCTTTGTATAGCAACAGCAATCAGCGTTGAGAAAGCAGTTGTTTTTGTTGTTTCCGCATTTGTTTGGTAATGTTTGGGAAGTGTAGTTTAAAGTAACAGAGGTTAGAGTTTGTCGTACTGTATCCATGATTATAATGGGGGGGGGGGGGGGGGGTTGCGTGTTCTGGGGAAAAAGGAAAACTAATCCTGCCTTTTGTTTAGTTGGGTTTAGGGATGGGGGTTTTCTGAGGTGTGGGCTTCATTTGTGGCTTTTAAAAGTCTTTTATACAATAAAATACTTTTTTTTCTAAATCTTGTGCATTTGTGTGATTCATTTCAATGCATATCCCCAAGAAACTCCTTTCATTAGCTTTATGCTGTGCTAGTTGCTGCAAGATATATAGTGATAATTGAATCCTGATACTAAGGCTCCAAATAATCCTTTTCTTTAAAATATTTGTCTAAAACAATGGTTCTTGTCTCCTTGCATTCAGTTATAATTTACGTGATTCGTGAAAAATGATGTCATAAATAGTTCAGTAGTTACACCTTCCCATCACATATTGTCGGTGGTTTCGTTTCTATAGTAAAATAGTTGTGAAATGTAAAATATTTAGCTACTTGCATCTTCCCATGCACTCTTTCACCATTAAAACTAAAGTGTTGTGTTGACTACTTCTGTAACCGGTGAGCCCTGTCTTCTTTAATTTCATTGGCCATCTCAATCATTTTGACATTGACGACTGCCGTTAGAACACTAAAAATATACGATGATAATAGTCATTCTTGGATCTGACAATGTGAATAAATGTATAGAAATATTTTTAGCTATATTCCCATTGTCTATATCTTTTGAAACAAAAAGTACAAGGAAAATACCTCAGGGTGGGCTGTCAATTTTACTTTTAAACGTATTTCAAGTGAGCTCAGGTAAAAGTATTCAAGTCCTTAACCTGATTTTACATTTGACTATAGTTGATAATCAGTTATACGTTTCTTCAACTAGTTATTTAACAAAAGGCTGTAGCCATATGTATTTGACAGTAACATGTAACTTTAAAATGTGCTGTAGGATAGAGAAAAAACTTTTATTAGAGGAACTATTTGTCATAATGACATGATAAAAAAAAATGTATTTTGATAGTATAATTATTATATCATAATAATTGTAAGGATTACTTTAGTTTCAATTCAGTATAAATTATATCTACATTTGTGTTCAAATGTTTGTGGAATGTTTAAAAAGGAGGCATTCTGCTCACCAAGGCTGCATTTAATATATATATATATATATATATATATATATATATATAATACAGTAAAATTTTGAAATCTGAAAACTTTTATACTCTGAAAACATTTCAAAATGTAATTTATTCCTGTGATCAAAGCTGAATTTTCAACATCATTCTCCAGTCTTCAGTGTCACATGATCCTTCAGAATATAATGATTTGCTGCCCAAGAACCATTTCTGATTATTATCAATGTTAAAAAAAGTTCTGCTGCTTAATATTTTTATGGAAACCATGACGCATTTTTTTCAGGACTCTTTGATGAACAAAGTTCAAAAGAACAACATTTACTAAGTTGCAATAAAAAAATATTTTGTTGCATCTTCGCTAAATAAAAGTATTCATTTCTTTAAATTCATTAAAAAAAGTGAATTAAGCACTTTACACCCTTCGAAAGAAGACATAAGCGGTCATAAAGACATAAGACATTCTATTTTCTCAAATAGAAAACGATTTATTTATACACTCCTCTTGTACACATAGACATTTTTCAAGATTTACAAACATATTTAAATAATTCTTCAAAACAAAAACAACAAAAAAAATCACATTTGTTATTGCACTTCACCCTGTATTCACAAATGCAAAGATGTAAACAAAGCCTTGACTAACAGTGACAGGCAGAAATGGCGGGTTTGCTGGCGGCCTCTCCTCTCACTGTGTGCTGTAGTAGTGAGAGTGGTACGGTGGGTACGGGGTCATCATGGAGGGGTTGCTGGGATGGACGGGAAGGCTCTGTATTTGGCTGTACTGATACAGGGCGTCCACAGGCAGGCTCGGCAGGCCTCCGGAAGCGGCAGCAGGACCGTAGTGGAACCCGGAGCCGTAAGGTGTCGCGCTCTCCTGGACCCCCGCGTAGAAGCTGGGATACGGAGCGGCTCGGAAACCGTGCAGGTCGGAGTAATGCATCATATGCGAGGCCACTTTAGCCTGGCATGCGTGAGCCAGGCTGTCCTGAACGGTCCGTTTCAGCTTCATGCGTCGGTTCTGGAACCAGTTTCTGATCTGATGGAGAGAAGCATTAACGTGAGTTCATATTTTGCACGTCATCAATTTGAAGCACTTATTGAAAACATTATCAGTTTTTATAGCACATAATAAGGCCCAATTAGTTAATGTTAGCGAACTAACAAAGATAAGTTAATTGTTAACGTTAATGTTTGTTAACATATTAGTTAATAAACACACAGACGTTCATTGTTCGTTCATGTTAGCTGGTGCGAGGAGTTAGCCAAGTTAGCTCTAAGTTAATAACAATATACAATGTTGTTTGTTCATGTTATGTTTACATGACAACGAGCCACTAAAATGAAAAAGTTTTTCCTTTTCGTTTTTTTTCAAATGACAACGTTGTCGAAACGAAGGATCCGCAGAAATGACTAAAAGGCTGTATATTCATAGGTGGCTGGCCAGAAGATGGCGATGCACATTGTAAAGAAACACGTGGCTATAGACTGTAATACGCATGCGCAAGACGCAACCATTTTCACAAATTCGCGTTTTAGTAGTTTAAACAGAGGCGGATCAAAAAAAGTGCAAAACATGCACTTTGAATCCCGTTTAAAAAGATTAAATGTTTTAGCTGAAAACGGTAACGCCATTAAGTTCACAGTTTATAACTAATGTTAACAAATACAACCTATGATTTTAATAATACAGTTGTGAATGTGTAAATTAACATTAACAAAGGGGCCGTTTACACATCAGTGTTTTGAACTAAAAACAGAACACTTTTTATGCGTTTTGGCCATTCTTTCATATGATAATGATGTTTCGCCCTGTGTAAACTACAAAAACAGGAATTTGTGGCACATATAGCGTTTTTAGTTATTTTTGTCGTTCTGTGTGAATGGGGGTTGTTTTTACAATGTTGTCGTCTGTACACAAAACTTCTCAAAAAGGCAAAAGTCAAAGTTTACTACACATACCCTGAGATTAATAAATGCTTAAGAAGTATTTTACATTTTTTAGTTCATGTTAACTAATGTTGTTCACAAATGTAACCTTATTGTTTGGTGTTACCATAAAAATGAATCAACCTCATACCTGTTTATCAGACAGATTGAGTCTTTTGCAGAGCTCAGCTTTGTCCTGGGCTCCCAGATAAGCGTTCCTCTTGAAGGCTTTCTCCAGACTGTTGATCTGCTCGGCGGTGAACGCTGTTCGGGGTCTGCGGCCAGTAGAGGGAGATGCGGATGGAGCCGGCTCTTTGAGGGCCCCAGGTGAGAGAGAACGGCCCCCCTCGCTCTCGTACCCGGACGTCTCCTCCTCCTCCGTGCTGCTGCTGAAACCTGCCTCTGAAGCTATGAGAACACAAACACAGATTCATATACAGATCAATATAGAGGTGAGGTCACAAAAAAACACTTTGCAAGAGGGAAAGAAATAAAACTATACATGTGCATTTAAATTTGAAACGCGTGCATTTAAATTTGAAGAATTTAAAGAAAATGTAGAAACAAATCACAAAATTAGATTAACATCGTAGATTCTTTGTAAACTGTTAATAAAAATAAAAAATAAGCTAACAAAATGACATGAAATGCTTTATACTTTTTATTTTATTATTATAACAG
Source organism: Pimephales promelas (assembly GCF_988280905.1). Classification (NCBI taxonomy): domain Eukaryota; kingdom Metazoa; phylum Chordata; class Actinopteri; order Cypriniformes; family Leuciscidae; genus Pimephales; species Pimephales promelas. The sequence goes on from NC_142791.1 coordinate 23,655,454, forward strand.
TATTTTAATAGTACTTTTAACCATTGTTACCATGTTAGAGAATATTTCTAGTTTTTAAACTAATTCAATACAAAAAAAAATAACAATAGTGTTTTAGAATTTGAATTTAAAATGTAAAATAACAGTTTTCTAATTAAAATGTCTTTTATTCCTGTGTTTGGCAAAGCTTACTTTTTTACTTTTAACTATTGTAACTATAACATGATTCAGAAAACATGGAGGATCAGGAGAATCGTTACATCAGATAATTAAATTAAAAACAAGTTAATTAAATTAAATATACAATGAGTATTTTAAATCTGTATTCAAAAGAAGAGTTTTTCTATTTAAAAAAAAAAGCTTTACAATTTAAATTACTGTTAATTATATGAAAAACAATAGTACTTTTGGATTATTGGAAAAGCATTTTACCGTGAGTGTGTTGCTGGATGATATTGTTGTCATTTGTCTCTTGCGTAGATGCACACAGCGAACTGTTTCCCGGCCGCGCTGGCTCCACACATTTCTCCTGAGCCTCCGTGTTTTCCGGTCTCCATCTGCCGTAGAACCCGGGAAGGCTCTCGGATGCCGTGCCGGAGGTGCTCGGGCCGTCCCAAGAGTTCGAGGGACGTGTGGATGGCGAGCTGCACAAGGCCTGGCTGCTCTGAGAGAGCCACTCGATGGAAAAATGCCCCTTCATCGCAGACAACGTGTCCCAATCCAGCAAAGAAAAGACAAATATCCGGTATGAAGCAAGGTAAGGCAGTTGTTCTTCTTTCGGGTGAGTTTCCAGAAGTCAAGTCCTGTGACTGAGCGAGTCAGGTCTGTGTTTGTGTTCTGATTAGCGTGGCTTTGGGTTCACTGATCAACACCTCCAGCATGAGGCTCAAGTATTTATAGGGCTAATCCCAGCTCATTTACAATTCACTTGGCCCGGATCAAAGGAAACATCCTCCCCTGTCCTGATCTCCACCCCTTCAGTTTTCACAAGTGTGGTAATGAAGACGTCTCAATCGGCCTTGAGTGAACCCATTAACTCCTGGCACCAGTAAGTCTGGAGATGTAATCCCCTCCCTAAAACCATCTCTGATCCCGTCTCCTCGCTGAGGTGTGTGTGTGTGTGTGTGTGTGTGTGGGGGGGGGGGGACATTTCATATGTCCACGTTAGAAGGAGTCTGATGGAGGAAGTTCAAGGTTAAAAACAGAGTCATTGAATTCATAACGAAAACTTAAAAGTGAAATAGTTTTAGTGCTTCATGAGAAACCAATGAAAAGCTCTTCAAACTGATTGAGAAAGCATCATCGTATAATGTCCACAAATATAAATCCACATAAAAACGTTCTTTCTTTCTAAGAATGTTTTAGAATGTTTAAAATTCTAAATCAGTTTTTTTTAGGTTATTTGTCATTTATTTATTTAATTTCTAAATCACATTTTTTCAGTTATGTGTTATGTATTTATTTATTTTATTTCTAAATCATTTTTTTTTCAGTTATGTGTTATTTATTTATTTCATTTCTCAATCTTTTTTTCAGTTATGTATTTATTTATTTCATTTCTAAATCATTTTCTTTTCAGTTATGTGTTATTTATTTATTTCATTTCTAAGTTTTATTTATTTAATTTCAGTTATTTATTTATTTATTTATTTAATTTCGAAAAAAAAAATTTCCAGTTATGTGTTATGTATTTATTTATTTAATTTCGAAATATTTGTTTTTTTAGTTATGTGTTTATTTATTTAATTTCTAAATATGTTTTTTCTGTTGTGTTATTTATTTAATTTCTCAATCTTTTTTTCAGTTATGTATTTATTTATTTAATTTCTAAATCATTTTCTTTTCAGTTATGTGTTATTTATTTATTTAATTTCTAAGTTTTATTTATTTAATTTCAGTTATTTATTTATTTAATTGCGAAATATTTTTTTTTCCAGTTATGTGTTATGTATTTATTTATTTAATTTCTAAATATTTGTTTTTTCAGTTATGTGTTATGTATTTATTTATTTAATTTCTAAATATGTTTTTTCTGTTGTGTTATTTATTTATTTAATTTCTCAATATTTTTTTTAGTAATATATTTATTTATTTAATTTCTAAATCATTTTCTTTTCAGTTTTGTGTTATGCATTTATTTATTTAATTAATTTCTAAATATTTTGTTTCTGTTATGTATTTATTTAATTTTTAAATCAGTATTTCTCAGTTATGTGTCATGTATTTATTTATTTAATTCCTAGATCAGTTGGGGTTTTTTTTCCAGTTATGTGTTATGTATTTATTTATTTGATTTCTAAATCATTTATTTATTTTAGTTAAATCAGGCATTTATTAGTTTGTTTACAGTTCCAGCACAACAAAATGAAGCTGATAGAATAAGCACAGATGGTTTTTTTTCTGTCTATAGAATAAAAACGATTGTCAAACCAACTTTTATATATTTATTTATTCGTTGTTTGTTTGTCAGTTTCCCCCAGTTTGTCAGATGTCGCTGTGAGTGTGTGCAAACGGCTCTTGTTTTGCTATCAAAGCTTGCGGCTCTTGTGAAGTGGCAGGTAGAGGTTAATGGGCTGTTTTCGAAACACTACACGAGTTTGGAGACAGTAGTCTGCAGAGAACTACTGATGGAGATAACTGCCGGCCCTTGGATCTATTCACACACCCCAACGGGATCATTACGCATAGTTGATCTGGTTTATCAGCTGCTTGCTGGAGATTAAGTTGATCAGTCCCACTATTGAAGAATACGGGATTTCAAAGCCCGCCAGACACTTTTGATTATCAGACGAGCAAATAAAACAGACTCAGATTGTCCCATTATTGTTTCTAAAGGATCTGAAGGGTTTGATCCCTTTTGGGCTCAATGAAGGGAAAAAAAACAGAAACACGGCGCCAAGGGTGGAGATTTTATGCATACAAAGGTTCACTAGGAGATTTATTACCTGCAAGCTAAATGCTGGCAACACTTTCAATCATCTTTATTTATTTTATTTGTTTATTTATAACTTATAATCAAGTAGTTATTTGACATTTACTGTGGTGGCTATCTTGGTATTTATTTTTCTAAATCAGGTATTTTTTTAAGTTATTTCTTAGGCTGGCTTGGTATTATTTATTTATTTATTTTTATTTAATTGTTTTTTTTTTCTAAATCATTTTTTTTTTTTAATTTAGTGTGGCTGTCTTGGTATTCATTTATTTTATTTTTAATTATATTTTCTAAATCATGTATTTTTAATCCTTATTTTTTTCTTCTTATTTGTCAAATAATTTTATATTAATTATTTATGTTTTCTAAATCAGGTATTGTTTTAGGTTATTTGTCATATAGGCTGTCTTGATATTTATTTTTCTAAACCATTTTTTTTTTGTTATTTAAATTATGATTACAAATTATGAATGGAAGCAGCTCCTTTACAATGATGTAACACAAACACTACAAAATGCTGGGTTGTTTTAACCCAATTTTGGGTCAAAAATGGACAAACTCCAACATTGGGTTAAAAGATGTCAATTAAAAATGTAACCCAATGGCTGGGATTCTCCATATTTGACCCAAAATTGGGTTAAAACAACCCAGCATTTTTTAGAGTGAAGTCAGAGAGAGATTATCTAATGTTCATTCATCATCTCAACTAATCAAATAATGAGAATAAAATCATTGATCTGTCAATATTGGTCCCTCTTCAGCCCATTTAAAGGTTCAAAGGGCAGATCATTTGTTTACACTCTCTCATCATATCTTCATTTCTATCTGTCTCTCTCTTTCAGCGAGAGGCCAAACAAACACCCCGATCTCATTCCTCTCTTATCTGTCACTGATCTCTCTGTAATTGTATTGTAGGTTTCTATATTCCACTAGGATCAGTGTTAGGGGACGGTCCCGTCTCGTTTCCGCTGTCCCCGGGCCCTGATACGTGATAAACCCGGGGCTGACTTTGATGTGTGTGTGTGAGCTGAGAGGAATCAGACAGGAGCCTGTTTTTATGGATGACAGACGGGAGGGGTTGGAGACGGCAGGGTCACCTCTCATCTCACCAACACTATCATTAAAGCCAAGATTACAGTGTGAGACTTCTGGTATAATGTTCCTGAGCTGATAGCAATGTTTTTAGTACAATCATCAATATAGTGTGAATTCAGGTTGATTGGGACACTTTTGGCCATTTATATGAAAGGGAAAATGTGTCCCGATCAACCCAGTTCACCTACTTGTCCTTTATAGAAACCAGAATCCAAACCACTGATCTGAAGATCCTGTCATTTAACAGCAATAGCAGCTGAAGAACCATTATCCGTTCTTTGTAAGAACATTTTCTTTTAAAAGAGTTGCATGACTGAGTTCTAAACCAGGTCATTTATTAGGTTAGGCTATGCGTCATGCATTCATTTATGTATTTAAAGTTCCATATCACACTCTAAAAAATGCTGGGTTGTTTTAAGCCAATTATGGGTAAAATATGGAAAAACCCAGCCATTGGGTTACAACTTACATTTTTAAATTACATTTTTGACCCAATGGCTGGGTTTGTCCATATTTTACCCAAAATTGGGTTAAGACAACCCAGCAATTTTTAGAGTGTTATTTATAATGTGTCATGCATTTATTTATCAATCTACTTATCTATTAAATTTCCAAAGCATTTTCCAAAGTATTTTTTAAGTTTGGTGTCATTTATTTATTTAAGTTCCAAAGCTATTTTTTAAGTTTTGTGTAATTTATTTATTTAAGTTCCAAAGCAGGTATTTTTTAAGTTTTGTGTCATTTATTTTATTTACGTTCCAAAGCAGGCATTTTTTAAGTTTTGTGTTATTTATTTATTTAAGCTCAAAAGCAGGTATTTTTTTAAGTTTCGTGTAATTAATTTATTTATTTAAGCTCCAAAGCAGGTATTTTTAAAGTTTTGTGTAATTTATTTATTTATTTAAGTTCCAAAGCAGTTTTTTTTTAAATTTTGTGTCATTTATTTATTTATTTATTTAAGTTCCAAAGCAGTTTTTTAAGTTTTGTATCATTTATTTATTTATTTATTTATTTAAGTTCCAAAGCAGGTTTTTTTTTTTAAGTTTTGTGTCATTTATTTATTTATTTAAGTTCCAAAGCAGTTTTTTTTAAGTTTTGTGTCATTTATTTATTTAAGTTCCAAAGCAGTTTTTTTTAAGTTTTGTGTCATTTATTTATTTATTTATTTAAGTTCCAAAGCAGTTTTTTTTTAAGTTTTGTGTCATTTATTTATTTAAGTTCCAAAGCAGTTTTTTTTAAGTTTTGTGTCATTTATTTATTTATTTATTTAAGTTCCAAAGCAGTTTTTTTTTAAGTTTTGTATCATTTATTTATTTAAGTTCTAAAGCAGGTTTTTTTTTTTAAGTTTTGTGTCATTTATTTATTTATTTAAGTTCCAAAGCAGGTAATTTTTTTTAAGTTTTGTGTCAATTATTTATTTAAGCTCAAAAGCAGGTATTTTTTTTAAAGTTTTGTGTCATTTATTTATTTATTTAAGTTCCAAAGCAGTTTTTTTTTTAAATGTTGTGTCATTTATTTATTTATTTATTTATTTAAGTTCCAAAGCAGGTTTTTTTTTTTAAGTTTTGTGTCATTTATTTATTTATTTAAGTTCCAAAGCAGTTTTGTGCCATTTATTTATTAATTAATTTATTTAAGTTCCAAAGCAGTTTTTTTTAAAAGTTTTGTATCATTTATTTATTTAAGTTCTAAAGCAGTTTTTTTTTTTTTAAGTTTTGTGTCATTTATTTATTTAAGTACCAAGGCAGGCAATTTTTTTAAGTTTTGTGTCAATTATTTATTAATTTATTTAAGTTCTAAAGCAGGTTTTTTTTTTTAAGTTTTGTGTCATTTATTTATTTATTTAAGTTCCAAAGCAGGTAATTTTTTTTAAGTTTTGTGTCATTTATTTTATTTACGTTCCAAAGCAGGCATTTTTTAAGTTTTGTGTTATTTATTTATTTAAGCTCAAAAGCAGGTATTTTTTTAAGTTTCGTGTAATTAATTTATTTATTTAAGCTCCAAAGCAGGTATTTTTAAAGTTTTGTGTAATTTATTTATTTATTTAAGTTCCAAAGCAGGGTTTTTTTTTTTTAAGTTTTGTGTCATTTATTTATTTATTTAAGTTCCAAAGCAGGTATTTTTTTTTTAAGTTTTGTGTCATTTATTTATTTATTTAAGTTCCAAAGCAGTTTTTTAAGTTTTGTGTCATTTATTTATTTATTTATTTATTTAAGTTCCAAAGCAGGTTTTTTTTTTAAGTTTTGTGTCATTTATTTATTTAAGTTCCAAAGCAGTTTTTTTTTTAAAGTTTTGTGTCATTTATTTATTTATTTAAGTTCCAAAGCAGTTTTTTTTAAGTTTTGTGTCATTTATTTATTTATTTATTTAAGTTCCAAAGCAGGTTTTTTTTTTAAGTTTTGTGTCATTTATTTATTTAAGTTCCAAAGCAGTTTTTTTTAAGTTTTGTGTCATTTATTTATTTATTTATTAATTTATTTAAGTTCCAAAGCAGTTTTTTTTAAGTTTTGTATCATTTATTTATTTAAGTTCTAAAGCAGGTTTTTTTTTTTTAAGTTTTGTGTCATTTATTTATTTATTTAAGTTCCAAAGCAGGTAATTTTTTTTAAGTTTTGTGTCAATTATTTATTTAAGCTCAAAAGCAGGTATTTTTTTTAAAGTTTTGTGTCATTTATTTATTTATTTAAGTTCCAAAGCAGTTTTTTTTTTAAATGTTGTGTCATTTATTTATTTATTTATTTATTTAAGTTCCAAAGCAGTTTTTTTAAAGTTTTGTATCATTTATTTATTTATTTATTTATTTAAGTTCCAAAGCAGGTTTTTTTTTTAAGTTTTGTGTCATTTATTTATTTATTTAAGTTCCAAAGCAGTTTTGTGCCATTTATTTATTAATTAATTTATTTAAGTTCCAAAGCAGTTTTTTTTAAAAGTTTTGTATCATTTATTTATTTAAGTACCAAGGCAGGCAATTTTTTTAAGTTTTGTGTCAATTATTTATTAATTTATTTAAGTTCTAAAGCAGGTTTTTTTTTTTAAGTTTTGTGTCATTTATTTATTTATTTAAGTTCCAAAGCAGGTAATTTTTTTTAAGTTTTGTGTCAATTATTTATTTATTTAAGTTCCAAAGCAGGTATGTTTTTAAGTTTTGTGTCAATTATTTATTTATTTAAGTCCCAAAGCAGGTATTTTTTAAAGTTTTGTGTCATTTATTTATTTAAGTTCCAAAGCAGGGGTTTTTTTTTTTAGCTTATGTGTCAATCTTTTACATTTATTTTCTAAATCTGGTATAGGTTATGTGTCATTTAACTTCTGAATCTGGTAATTTTAGGTCATGTCCTTTATATTTGTCCTAAATCTGGTATTCTTTAGGTTTTGTGTCAGCATATATATTTATATAGAAAGTTATCTGAATGATTTCAGCAGTCTCTTCTATTCTTTGACAAATAATTCATTTTAAAGCAGTTTTATTGACTTTTATGTTTTTACTCTCTGGTATCAGTCTGATTAGGCTCATGTTGGATACTGTCAGCATTTTCTATTGATGGATATGTTTTGATCATCAAGTTAAGATGCTCAGCCCATAACACTGTATGATGAGTCCAGTTAAAGGCATTATTTGTGCTGTGTGTGTGGTGAGTGAGTGAGCTGAAGTGCTGCTACAGACGGCAGTCTCTCAGAGTAATGGCCCCCAGCGGTGAGGGCCTTTGATTGTCCTCATTGAGCCTCTTTCATCTCTAATAGGGCTGTTTGCTGCTCTGTTATGACTGCTCAGGTATTGTCCCTCTGCAGTGCTGCAGGGCCCCGAGAGGCCAAACAACCAGCTGTGCAAAATCAACACCGGCACCAAGAGCGTCACACGACTACAAAATAATCAGAACATCAACATTTAGACATGTTTTTACCCTTATGCTGAGCACACATCGACAGATTTGTGCACAATACTTCACTTAGAAACATTATTCCATACAACATGCTGATATTGAATCAAAACAATAACATAATAAAGGTTTCAATAAAATAGATACATTTATATAAATTGTATTTAGTTTATATGTAGAAGTCCTGTATACATGCATTTCATTTCATTTAAATGTAATATACATATACATAAAATGAAATACATCAAGGCTATTTTAGTATAATTGAGATACTATTATTGTTTTTTATTTTTTGTATTTTCTGTTTTCATTTTGATTTGAGAGTTTTAGTAATTTTGTAGAATTTTTGTCATTTTTATTAGCTTTTTAATGTCTTAATATATTTTTTTTATCATTTTAGTATTAGTTATTTTTGTACATCAGTTTACACTAAATGAGAAAGAGGACAACAGTAACATAAGTTTAAGTTTTTTATTTTATTTCAGTTAACAATTTTCGAATGGTGGTAGTTTTAGCCATCAATATATATATATATATATATATGTGTGTGTGTGTGTGTGTGTGTGTGTGTGTGTGTCTATAGTAACATTTTCCTTAAAAGCAAACTATAGGCCCAAATGGATTGCCCATTATATACATAAAAAATATGTATGTATATATATATATGTATGTATGTAGAATATAATCAAGTTACTAAATATCATGCTAAAAACTGAATTTTACTCTAATCTTAATGCATAGCAAATTTGTTCTCTTCCTTATGTTGAGAATATTTGTTAGTTATACTTTTAGTTTGTCAATATCAGCTGGATTAATTTAGACATTTGACTATGATGTTGTATGTTACGTATCAATTATCACATTAAAACTTCAAATTGTGATTGTGCAATGTTTAACGGCTTTAACGCGGCCTCATGATAGTGAGTCCTGGTCCTGTTTGTTATGCAGGGAATGTCCACGAAAGTCACTAATCCGGTTAATCCCATCAACCCTGATTGCAACACGTCCAGTAATCCCTCATTGACTCCAATCAGAGGAGTCCACCTCAAAGAAGGACCCGAGGAACCGGCCCGGTCTGAGATCGTGAGGGCCAGGGCACGGGGATCTGCTCCTCGCGGAGACCAGAGGTGTCCCGGACGCTCCGGCCGCCCATTCAGAGCACTTTTGTTTCACACCTGGAACCGGGGAGGGGAAGTGTGAAGGAGGCATTAAGCCCTATTGAGCATAACTGCCGAAACCCACCCACCCCGTCTCTTACGACACACATCACTGAAGAGCCGGGGCCAGATCGCCATGTTTGTGAATGCTTTCACATCATGGACACTTGACTGAAAGGAGCGTCCTCGCCGAGAAAGACAAGGGAGGAGGGAACGCTACATTTGGGCCTTTCCTTTTCCTGTTAAGAGTGTAATGTAAAGGCTGATGTGAGGTGTGAACCTAGACATGCCCTTTGAAGTTAAAATGACATTTAGAGGTCAATTATGTTGTTAGCAGAAGGTGTCTGCCGGTTTCAAACCGCCATAAAATACAACTTAAAGGTAGATAAAATGAGACACGCCAGTTTATGTCCTGTCAAACCTGAAGACACGCCACTTTAAAGAGCCTGCAAACCAACAGCCATCAGAGAGAAAACAATATAGCGCTTCACACTGTCCATTACTGTATTATACACTTCTGTGACATGGGACGTCAAAACAAAATGTCATTAAAAAGACTAGGCAAAGAATATGAGAGGAAACTCAACATTGTTAGTTGTATTTTTTTTTTTTGTTGATTCAAAAGGCTTACAAAAACACACTGATGATATAAACGAGTAAAACAACTGATTTTCATACATCAAGGTATCTACACTGTACTCTGGTTTCATCTTGTAAAGGGATAGTTCATGCAAAAATGGAATTTCTGTCATCATTTACTCAAGTTGTGTTTTGAACACAAAAGAAGATATTTTGAAGATTGTTGGCAACCAGACGGTTGATGGAGTTACATAGTTAAAAAATTGTATGGAAGTCAATTGTATGGTTATTCTTTTTCGGCAGAAGAAAGAAACTCATACAGGATTGGAACAACTTAAGGATGAGTAAATGGCGACAGAATTTTCATTTTTGCGTGACCTATCCCTTTAAGAAAAAGTTAAATACCTTGAAATTGTATTGGGAAAGAGAAAAATACAGGTCAACGCTAAAAATGTATCTTGGAGAAAAAGGTTTTCCACACAGGTAGCATTAAAATTATTATAACAAACATATTTGGTTTGGGTATTTTGTGTTTTCAAATAAGCAGATTTTTAATTTTAATAAAGGCTACTGTCTCCACAATATTTAACTGCACTCAAGGTAAATGTATAGTAAAATCATGGATTAATTCTCTCATGGCACATTTGATTATTTTGTAAGGCTAATCAAATGCTGCTGCTATTAACACTGAAAGAAAGGAGACACACAGAGGTGAATTTATACTTGAAAGATCCCCCGCAGAGACAGAGACGTCTGTTTATATACTGGAGGAGACACGAGACAAAACACATCTCCTTTCACCTGACGGGAGCTGTTAAAACACAAACATTTCCTCCTCGAAATTAATCAGTATGTATTAAAATACAGTACATATGCAATCCTGTTGGGGCCAGAAAGATGTTGTCATGTTTTTGAAAGAAGTCTCTTATTCTCACCAAGGCTTTATTTATTTGATCAAAAAAAAAGTAAAATTGTGAAATATTTTTACAATTTAAAATAACTGTGTTATATTAGAATATATTTTAAAATGGAATTTATTCCTGCGATTAAAGCTGAAATTTCAGCATTTTTTCTCCAGTCGCATGATCCAATTCAGAAATCATAATTTTGATCAATTTAATGCTGAATAAAAGTATACATTCAAAAGTATACGGTTTAACAGCTGTTTTTACTGTTTGTCAACAGATAACTATGAAAACATTTCAAAACGTATATACTATAAGTATATAAGTGGCACTATTGAACTCAGCCTTCATGAAGGTTCAACAAGATTCACAAAGGATCTGGTGAGTTTTAAAGTTGACATCATTTCACGTAAATTGTACTTTTACTTTAAAGATGCCATATGGGATAATTGAGGTAAAAACATCCAAAAAATGAGCTACACACATCAAAAGAATGAGAAGAAATAAGTGCAATGATGTCATTAAAAAACTGACAAGTTATTGTGCTGCCGAGATATAAACCTAAATTAGCATGCTAAATTACTAGCCCCGGCCCGTCAGGTGTCGTAATACCAGTTTCGGCCATGTGAGGCGGTATGCGGGCGGGCAACATTACCACCAGCCAAACTGCAGTAACCACGAGTAAGTCCCGCCGGCTTGTGTGTACTTGAACCTGATGTCAGTCATGTGGAAATACAGCCCACTACTACATTTCAGTTCAGGGATGAGTTAAAAAAATGATTGGTCGATATTATGCATGAGGAACACATTTTGGTAAGTTGTAAAATATCTTTCAACAGTGTTCGTGTTCTTTTACCATTAGCTAGTAGAGATGATCGGTTCACGTGCGCTAGGGATCTGTCGTCTAACATTTACAAGCGCCAAAACTTCATTTATTGTTTGAATTGCGTAATAAAATGAACAGAATCTGAGAGCTGAGATCGGTCTCTGTGTCATTTTCTGTTCATGACAAAATGGATGTGGCGTGAGAGTCTGTGAAAAGTTGTGTGTCTCACGGTGAATTCGTGAGAGTTGGCAGCTCTGAAACACGCTAGCTTGGTCCACATCAGGGAATGCTGTCTGTCAAATTAATTCAAACTAATGATAAAAATGTAACATGAACAAAACGAATACCATAAACTAGAAATGCCTGGGCTTTAATTTCCCATATCGTCGAAATGCACCGGCTTGTCTATGAGACAGCCTTTATAATTTAGTATTGAGATGTTGTTCATTTAGTCTCTAATCTCTGAAAATCTCCAAATGATCCACATGAAACTGCGGTCTTCCAACCTTTTACTATCGTGTCAATTGATTTTTTTTTTTTTTTTATTGTAACAATTTCAAAGACAATCACAATATAGAACAAATGGACAGGAAAGAAAAAAAAACAACAAAAAAAGACTACAAGACAGGGTATAACTAATCAGAGAAAAAAAGAATACATAAGGAAAAGATTAAAATACTTGCATATTTCAACAGTTTTTAAAGCCTTCTTGTTACAAGAGTCAAAGATACTAAGATAGTCCCAAAGTGTTGTATTTCAATAAGTAAAACATTGAAAAGTGGTATCTGACCTGAAAATTTGCATTTATGTATATAAAATTTTGTCAACAAAGAAAGAAGATTAAGAAGGAATATTTTGGTGTCAATTGATTTGATTAATAGACCCCTTTTGCGCCGACGTCACGGTTACGTCACGGCGCTAGCTGGAGGCAAAACAAAGTGAAAACTGGAGGCGGCCAATACAAACCAGCACAGATTCGGCTACATAATAAGAAGCTTAAATAATTGTTACTATTATTAAATGCCATCTTGATGTGTTGTTTGGTGCAAGAATTGATGAAAAATGAATATGCGGTATCTGGAACTTTTATTTCTAGAAAATATTCACATCATTCACTGTAATGTACCTCTTTACATTGTCGTGGTCTCGGCGCTGGCTCGGCAGAACTGCAGATCGTACACACAAGTCTTGTATAGGACCATATAGGCATCTAAAGATTTATATGCCCTCAGTTTCTCTTTACGATTGGTTTCTCTATAAGGTAGGTGTAGAAGTCAGGCCACTCAACCGAGGTAACGTACGTTAATCCTGTCAGATCGTCCATGCATTGAATGAGCGAGTAGGCGGCTACGGGTCGGCCAATCTGGTTCTGTCCGTTAAAAATAACTTTTGGAAGTAACAATCGCGGTCCTGAGGGTTGTTCCATAAAACAAGATTAGAAAATAAGCCAGGCTTATTTTGGTTAGTCAAACTTATTGTCGGTGAATTCTGTTTCATAAAGCAAACTTAAAATAGTTTAAACTCAGTTACCCTGGAAACTTATGCTGGGAAACTAGCCTGGTGGTCCGGGGCAGGCTAACTGTCAGGCTAAATCTGAGTTCAGGCTTAACGAGCATACAATTTATACTCACCTGCTGGTTTTTCGATGTCATTTTATTTTACTTAACCACTATTAATGCAATTTTTTTTTTAAATAAATAAGGAAATGTACTTTACTAATAAATGTAAGAAATTATAAGGTATAAATGCACTAAGAAATGTTCAAAACTTGTGTATTTAATTGGTGAGTTTGTTTAATGAGTTTGGTAATTAATGAAGTATATAAATAGGGAGCTGAACTCGTTTCCAAACTTAACCATGGCGTGTCCTTTCATAGATGAGGTGTTGGATGAGGGAGCTATAGTCTTGCGGAGGGCATTTCAAAGACAGAGAACTTTCAGAGACAGGTCAGACCCATTGTTATTAAATGACAGCTACCTGTATGAACGATATAGGTTCTCAAGAGATGGGATTGCATATATTTGTAGATTACCAAGCCCACACATATGCAAATAATTATTATGTTTAATATGGTCTAAACCTTGACTGTGTAGTAGAGCCCGACCGATAAAGGATTTTGAAGGCCGATACCGATACAAATATTTTTGGGTTTTAAAATCCGATATTCCGATATATCGGCCGATATTTTTTTTTATTAAATATTGTTGGATTTCACAAGTGTGTAAAAGAAAAACTAACTTTTCTGCACAAGATACATTTGATACTTTTTCTCTATGTCTAAATGTTCACTCCTCACAAGTATAACTTACATTTTACAATGCAGGGATTGTAACTAGAGATATGCTAGTTATAAATACAGTAATCATTACTTTATTTAGCCAGAAAAAGTTCATAGCTCATTAATGTTAACGTTAGCGGTCTTCCACTGATGATATTGGCATTAGCTTGCTTTGTGGTTAGCTAGTCTATGATGAGCCATAATTTAGCAATAGATAACATCATACTGCAAATTGTAAAACATACATTTTCAATATAACAGGCCAAGGAGAGATGATTGAAGCATGTTTCATCTGTTTTTATTTTTATTTTTTAAATATTCATTTATCGGCCATTATAACTGCCGATACCGATATTTTGGAAAATGCCTAATATCGGCCGATATATCGGTCTGGCTCTACTGTGTAGCCTTTAAAATTTTCCACTGGCCCCTCAACTTTCTCCTTAGTTGAACAAACACACAGAAGTCAAAGTATTTAATGTGATTTGTCTTTATTCAGAGTGAATCTGCCTGTTAGGGGTGAAAACACACAAATAAATGTTGTGAATGATCAAAAAGATAATGTTTTTTTTTTTTTCCTTTTAAAAAAAAATGGTAGTTCAACTTGCATTTTTCTGTAGCTGTTGAATTTCCAGCTCCAACTTCCTCATCTTTAGTTTTTTTATACTGGATGTCGATATCAGTTGCTTCCATTTGTTTAAGGCAGTATCGTTTATACTCTCCTTTTATGTTTTCTGGGTTATGCAGCAACATTTAAGTTATTTCATTACTCTTGTCACATTGTTTTCATTTGTGGTCCCAGACTGAGAGGGCTCTAGAACAGTGTCAGCATCCTGAAAACACATTATGATCATTTTATCACACAAGTACACTTTTTAATATCCAATACAGTATAGCATGGATGGAACCTGTGAGTACCCCCTCCTTGAACATACAGACACAGTCTCCTCATCCTCCTCAACTGATGGGCCTTCTCCCTGTGACCACTGATTAAACTCAGTTAAACTCATTAGCTTACATAACGGATTTAAAAAGGTCTCATACTCACAGGCAACATGATGTCTGGTGGATCCATAAAGCATACAGAATCTTGATAGAATTTATTTATTTTTTACGAAAATGCACCATTACAATAACACAAGTACCACATGACATTAGTGATATGATGTACTTAGGCCTACAATGCCTAAGGAAGGAGGAAATCAGTTAGTCATGAAGGAATAATGATAATAAAACGCACACACACACACACACCCCTTTTATATACTCACTCCTTATACTACGTGATATCATTTTAGATGATGCCTTCCCCCAGTGCCAACAAACTCAGTCTTCTTTTTGGTCGCTTCAATAAAGAAAAAAAAAAAAAAAAAAAAACCTGAATAATAGTTGTAACTTCAAGCTGGCATTGATTACATATCTACATACTATTAGATTTACTTACCATTCAGAACTATATTTGTATATTTTATTTTCACCTGCTGCCAGGTTCTTTTTCCTTCACTTAAGTTGCTGCTGCGTTAAAGCAATTAACGTTACTGTTATTCACACACAAATTTTGCAATGTATTGTGACACACATTAAATGTTTAAGTATTTTAAATAGTTTACACCGCTATTGAGACGATCAGCAATTTCCTGCCAAACTTTCTCTCTTGCCGCTGTATTGACTTTTTTTGGTGATGACATCTTTAAATTCTTCATTATGTTTCCAATAGCAAACGCTGTTCCGTTGCCGTGAACATCGCTGCTCTATCTTTTCCTTTTGTTGCCATGGTAGCCCACAGTAAATCGATTGACCCATGCTCGACTTTTCAGGACTTTTAAAGAATGGCGTGCGCGCGCAATTATCTAGACTATTTAAATCTGACTCAAATTAGTAAGATCATATGATCCTCAACTTACTGTTATGGAACCAATTTAAGCGCGGATGTTTAGCTCGGCTCATTCAAGTCAGGTTTTGGACTTTAATCCCCGCTTTTCTAAGCGACTTTTATGAAACAGCCCCCTGGACACTGAGTGACCTTACACATTAAAAGATAATATCGTATTTTCTCCAGTCATTATTAAAAAACAAGCTAACAATCCTTGCTAACTAGTAGGGCTGGGTAATAAATATCGATTTCTCGATATTAATCGATGCTCTTTTTTACGAACCGATATCGATTCTTAAATCTCAAGAATCGATTAGTCATCCTGTTTCATTTGAATGAATGCGATCATTGTATCGCGGCTGTACGCATCCAAAAAATCGCAATAATCTTTGTCCTTTGTTACTATTGATATGAAACAAAGTCTCAATTTTCAAATTACGTCCATTTTCTTTAGAAATTCAAAAACATAAATAGTGTTTTGTCGCTGTGGCGTGAGATCGAGATCGCTCTGGAAAAGCAGCAGCGCTGATCTCTCTTCCGGCTTAATAATACCAGTCACAGCGCGAAATAAACATGAATGAGCTTCTGAAAGTGTGTTAAAGATAGAGTACAACTTATCGAAATCCGTATCATGTCACATTGATTCGCTCAATCTGCGTTTCAACCGTGGAAAGACGTCAGTTAAACAGCTTGTAATCAATGTCATGTATCGCCATATTTACCTCAGAAAACCCACATAAACTCGTTAGTCAGCTAAATATATACACCATATTACGCATTATAATCTTAATGTTCTTCAATATTTAATGCATATTTGAATAAATCTGGCAAGTTTTTATGACAGCCACCATTTAAATGTTTATATTTCATAGTTTACTCCCATAGTTTACAGCATTTAAGAGATTTGATTTCCTTGAGAAAATTTGCCATTTATTGTAACTGATATCCAAAATAATCAATATTGAATCGAATCGGAATCGAATCGAATTGTGAAATTTGTGTCAATACCCAGCCCTACTAACTAGCGTTAGTGAAGCGGCCAGATGGATCTTTCTGCCTCCACCTAAGCTCCGCCCACAAAAAAACGTCACCATGTTTACCAACTGTAAAAGGGTCTATATGCACGAGGGAGACAACAGCGCTCGCCCGTGTTGTTTGAAGACATGAATGCGCGCGGCCGCGGAGGTATTTTTCTGGAGGTATACTGCCCCCATTTGGTATGGAATATGGCGTATGATTTGATTTTTTTTTTATCCCAGAGGGCACCTTTAAGTAGGTTGCAATGACAGAAAAACAAAATGGCTGTTGAATATAATGTGTTTATTTTTTTAGTTACGTTATGCTGTCCCCCCCCCCCCCCCAGTAGAAAATGTTTTAAAATATATGTTTGGCGGTTGGGAAAAGCGGGTCAAAATGAACCAGGTGCACAAAAAGGAGGTTAGAATAATGTCAGGCATCATCTAACCACAAACACATCTGCATATATGATGAGTACATGCATCAAATATCCTCCGAGAGCCTCCATACATCTCTGTAAATGTCAGTAGAACATTAGTATATGCAACTTTATCAAAATTAAACTATTTATAAATTGTAGACAATCACATCAGCAGCTAAGACGAAGACGATAAAATCAAAATTACCACCGATGGTCATTTATCCAAAAGACAATGTCAAATGAATGCAGCGCTAACATTGAAATAATATATACTGACACATTTTCAGTTTTAATTAAAATATTTAATTAAAATGTATAAAATAAGAGCAACATCTTTTAAACATTCAAGTGTCTGATAAAAGAGTGGCTATTTCTCATTACCTTATTAACAAAGAACCACGTCAAAACTATAGTGCAAAGCACAGAGAAAACTGATCAAATTACTGGCAGATATCCGATGCGATCCAATATAAACGTTTCCGTGTGAAATGTGATCTGATCAAACCTGGCAGCTAAAGTCAAAAGTATATACGTCTCTGTGATGGAAGCACTGGCACGTTAGTCGTGATAATTGGAGACTGCATTCAGGCGTTGCGCTCGGACGGAGGAATAAACTCCAGACCCAGGTAGGCAAAGATCTCCTCTTCCGTCTTTGCTCTGAGGTATAGATTCTGTACAATTTTACAGAGAGAGATGTAAATGTAGCTCTTTTTAGCAAGGTGTTGAGTATTTTACAGTTAAACATTTAATGTTGACTTATAAAACCTAAATGTTTTATACCAGAAAAAGGTCTGTTCCCTGCTGGTGGACTGTCCTGCCCATTTTCACTGCTTTTCGACAACACTTGATTCATTAATACTAACACCTTATCTTCTATTCTATATCTATTATCTAAAAAAATTCAAATGAATATAAAAAACCCACACGTACTGTGTTAGATTAAACTGGGAAGGAACTTGCATGTTGTTAATTTAACTGCTTCTATTGTTCTCATTTGTAAGTCGCTTTGGATAAAAGCGTCTGCTAAATGAATAAAATATATACATCCAAATTTGTACATATATTATACAATATATAGGCCAAAAAGTATTTAAAGGAGTAGTTAAATTTAAAAGAAAACTTTTGCTGATAATTTACTCACCCCCATTTCATCCAAGATGTCCACGTCTTTCTTTCTTCAGTCGAAAAGGAATTAAGGTTTTTGATAAACATTCCAGGATTTTTCTCCATATAATGGACTTCAATGGGAACCAAACGGTTCAAGGTCCAAAAGACAGTGCCGCTTCAAAGGGCTTTAAACGACACCAGGCGATGAATAAGGGTCTTATCTAGCGAAAAGATCGGTCATTTAAAAAAAAAAATTGTATTCGTGACTCTCCTGTTCAAACTCGTTTATCAAAATGAACAAATCTTTTTTTGAGTCATGACTCGAAGGGTCCTAGATAAGACCCTTATTCATCGTCTGGTGTCGTTTAAAGCCCTTTGAAAAGTTTGCAGTTTGCACTGAAACTCTCATTTGGACCTTGAACCGTTTGGTTCCCAATGAAGTCCATTATATGGAGAAAATCCTTGAAAATCCTTAATTTCTTTTCGACTGATGAAAGAAAGACGTGGACATCTTGGATGACATGGGGGTGAGTAAGTTATCAGCAACACAGAATATGTTAAAGTGCCCCTATCTGCTCTTTTAAAGACTCCTAATTTACTTTTGGAGTCTCCTGCCGTAGGTTTACATGCATCCAAGGTAAAAAAAGAAACACTTTTCTCCTAATATACAGTGCAGTATCAGCTCTTTTCGTTCCATTCGACCGTAAGTGGACTGCGAAGTGGACTTCACAGGGTATTTCGCCATCTTAAGTGAGCACCTTATGTGTCGGAAGCAAAATGCCCATCACCATATCTGTATTTATGTGTATTCACAGCACAGAAAACAGCATCTTCTCTACATGACAACAACACAAACCAGACTCTTCCAGTCCCAGCTACAACTGCAGTGTTTGAGGGTCAAAGCAGACTTTGTTCGTCAGCAGCCAGTCGAGACCATAGTCTGGCATTATGCAAATCTTTTACAAACCTACATAGGTTCATGCAAGAAGTAAGACTGGAATTACTGACGACATATTTCAGGCAGTTCAGAATTGTTTCGGGGAGACAATAGATTGCCCAAGTGACGACATCACTTTGTAGGACAACTCGGAAGTTAGCATGATCACATGGGTTCCCTCGATCTAAAAACTATGCATTTTCCTCATAGACTTTTGGAAAATCGCAAAAAATTAGACCTGTGTTTAACAAAGAGTTGTGACCCTTACACGTTTTGTCTATCAAGATAATCTTTACAAGTTAATACAAAATGTATACATTTTAAGCCTATAAAGTTTTTAAAAAACACAAGCAGGTTATAACTGTGTGTTCTATGTCATAGATCAAAACGTGAAAATATTTAAAGGCTTTGTTCACCACAGATCTTATTTCAGGCGATTTAGCAAAAACCCATTCAAAAATCCCATAGACTTTAGAGCGAGGGAACCAGGAGTGCTAAAATGCTAACTCACTTCTGCGTTTTGGCCTACAAAGTGACGTCATAACTTCGGCACTCTATTGCACTCCATAACTCAGACATTTACTACCACCTATATTACACGCTACATAACAGTTAATATCCTAAAAAGCATAATAGGGGCACTTTAACATACTATAACTATTGATGTATTGGTAACACTTTACAATAAAAGGCTTCATTAGTTAACAATATTGAACTAACCATGAGCAATACATTTGTTACCGTATTTGTTCATCTTTGTTAATGGTAGTAAATAAAAATAAAGCTGCTGATTGTTTGTTCATGTTAGTTCACAGTGCATAAACTAATGTTAACCAGATTTTAATAAAATATTAGTAAATGTTGAAATTAACATGAACAAAGATTAATAAATGCTGTATAACTTCATTTCATTATTAGTTCATGTTAACTAATGAACCTTATTGTAAAGAGTTACCGATGTACTTTTAGTAGACACATGCCGATTTGCTCACCTGTTTGCTGTCGTACAGAGCGTGACTGCTCAGAGACATGTGCTTCTCTTGCCCAGCCCACCGCCTCAACTCCCTCTCAAACAGCTGCAGAACAAACAGCCCATCATGAGTGAACATCACTGACCTCAAACACTGCGAGAGGAGGAAGTCAGGTGTGACGACTCCGTTAAACATTCACATTAATCCACCTATGATACCTTTTGTTACCAACGTAAACTGAAATAAAAACTTAAACTTTATTTCAGCTAGCAACATTTCGTATTTTCATTTAGTTTAACTTTATGTACTAAAATAACCAAAACTGAAATGTTATAACCAATAACCAAAACTGAAAATGTATAAACTCTATACTATATAGAGATGACAAAAAATAATAAAAATGTCAAAAACATAGAATGTGTGTATATATATATATATATATGAAGAGTTCAGATGCAAAAGCCTCTAAATGCCATTTGAAATTTTCTTCTTTAATAAGGATCTTTTATCAAACTTGTATATTTAAGTTCAGTAATTTCACTTAAATTACTGAACTTAAATATACAAGTTTGATAAAAATCATCATTAAAGAAGAAAATTTCAAATGGCATTTAGAGGCTTTTGCATCTGAACTCTTCATATATACAGTATATATTGTGTGTATTTGATCAATTTTGATTTCAATCAATAATCAGTGATCTGACTATGAAAATTACTAAATGTGTTTAATGATTCAAGTATTTAGTAAGTGTTTAAAACTACTCAACCAATAAAACTAACTAAAAACAAACAAAACATAATAGAAATAAATAATAGTGGAATTTTGGAAACAATTTAATCCTTTAGAAGTGAGGAAGCTCCACACCTTAGACCCGGTCCATCCGAGCGTAGCGAAGGCAAACTGGCTGTAGGGACTGACCACAAGATCTACTCGTACAGCTCTCCAGCCTGACCCACTGGCTCCTTCAGTTTCACTTCCTGTCTGAAGCTTAAATATGGAAAAGCATCTCTCAAAGCGATCCATGTTATGAGGAGCTCTACCTGGACCGTCCATTTTTTCCAGGTAAGAGTTTCTGGTCGTCTTCTGATACAGCAGTAAACCCTGATGAAAAATACATGCTACTTTGTAAAGATATTGCATGAGTGAAATGAATTTACAACACCAAACAGACACAACGAATGGATTTGATCATCCAACTATTCAAAAGAACTTCACAAGTACCTGCTCCTCCAGCCAATTTGTGATTTTAGGCATCAGTCCTTCCTCTTTTCCTTCTTCTGGATGTGTTATGAGAAAGTCCACATCATGACCGACTTCTTTCCCCCTGAAATATATACAGCGAATCTCAACTGCTTGATTGTTTAATGTTTATATAGTCGCAAAATGTAAAATATATTAATCACACAGCTCTATTTATAAAGTTGTATATGTAGTACATCAAACCTAAAGGGATAGTTCACTTTGAAATCAGTTTTTGGTATGTTTTATCTTACCTCAAGGGCATCCTAGATGTAGGTGTCTTTGTTTCCGCAGTAGTTTCAATTTTGATATTTTTAGGTCAAACCGTTCTTGTCTGTCAGTCATATAATGTAGGTCTATGGTCACCACCTCAAAGAGCATGCACAGAGAAGTCCAAATTAAACATGATTTAATGACTCATAAATGTAATTTCACATCAATGGCCTAAGACACGAAACAATTGGTTTGTGTGAGAAAACGAACAGTATTTATATCATTTTTACCTCTTGTAACCACAGCCACAATGCGCCCCCGTGCCCTCAGATCACTTGGACGTGGCTGTGGTAACAAGAGCTAAAACGATATAAATACTGTTCGTTTTCTCACACAAACTGCTCGTTTCGTGTCTTAGGCCATCATTGTGTACTTACATTTACGAGTCATTAAATCATGTTTAATTTGGACTTCTCTGTGCATGCTCTTTGAGGTGGTGACCATAGACCTCCAGACAAGACAGACAAGAACGGTTTGACCTAAAAATGCCAAAATTGAAAATACTGTGGAAACAAAGACACCTACATCTTGGATGCCCTTGAGGTAAACTAAAACATACCAACAATTCATTTCAAAACGAACTATCCCTTTAACCTGAATACATACAGTATACTCAGAAAAATGCTTTGAAGATACAGTATCTGACCTTCTGAACCCTCCCATGAGCCTGATCTCCGCTCCGGGCAGCACAGCGTGCACAGCTTTCTCTACGATATCACTGATGACATCAGCCTCCGCCTTAGTGACGGGTTTCTGGAGGTCAGCGTAATACTGGACTCCTGAAAGTGATGAGGTTAGATGTCATTTCAAATTCTAGATCGTCCATTTCAGTTTTAACTGTTAAAGGGGTCATGAACTGGCTTTTTAAATTTTATTATATTGTTGTCTGAGGTCAGCTTATGACGTTCGCTTGGTTTTTGCATTCCAAAACATCAAAATGAATGAGTAATAGGCTATTTTTCACCCTAGTTTTGAGCCCAGCTCAGAAACGCTCGGTTTTTATGGGCGTCTCGCATTGAAGACTAGGAAGTAAACGCCCACTGCTGTGAGTGGATAACAGTTTAGCGTATTATCATGAGTTTCAACTCACTCGTCGATGCACTTGGGGGAACGAGTCATTTGCTGAAAAGCTTTTATTGGACTAACAAGGATGTTTTCAGTTCTAAAACTTACCTAATAAAGTGGCCAGAGTGTACATATGATCAATCAAATGTTGTTCGAGACACACACACACACGCACATATATATATACACACTATATAGGTTGTTTGATAAATATATTTCTATATTTATGAATATAATTACAAAAATGTAGCATATTGAAATGCAGTACCTGCTTGCTGTGCACGGTTCAACTGTTGTCCTGTGCATAACAAATCATCAGGAGATCGCAATCCCTCTCTAAACCAGCGATCTGCCGTCCGCACACCCACCCCAAAAATACCAGTTAGTGCCTGCAGAAAAGGTTGCGACTTCATAATTCACAAACTAATGGTAAAAAAAGTCAGGCATTTCATTTATAATGGCAGATGCCAATATTCAGAATGCTATTTTTGAACATATACCCATCATCACCTTCATGGCCTGAAATTGATCCGATTGTCTTGTTGACTCCACTTCTCTTGATGATCCATCTTCTAAAATCTCCTGAATGGTGAAATAAGCTTCTTAACAGATATATCTTGACTATGGATTTTTGAGAGAAGTTTACATTTATGCATTTAGCAGACACTGGTATCCAAAGCGACAAAGGCAATGGTTTTTCTTCAGCAGAACAAATTTTATACAGGTTTGGAACAACTTTTTTGTGTCTATCTATCCCTTAAGGCTACAGGAAAGCATAATTGTCACCTTAATAACCCTCTGTGAATGGTCACCCAAGCAGGGCAAAGATCTCAGATCCTCCATGTTCTTCACACGATGGGGAAGTGCCTTCAGGACTGAAGCTGCCCGTCTAAAAGCGACGCTCCGTCCTTCATTGTCATTAAATTCGGCATTTTGAGACAAGATTTCAAGAGCTTCCTACAGGACAGAGTGTCGAATAACTGCTCATCTTTAGTTCAATGGCAGTGAATAAACAGAAAGCAGTTGAGACATCAAATAACTCACTGTTAGAAATGAATTGTGGTGTTTCAAAGGTGTTCGTCTTTGACAGGCATAACTTTTCACCAGCATTGCAGCTGGGCCTAGGTTGGGTTTTGGGTTAACCTGCAACACATTTACATACTTAGTTAATTTGCTCTTTTTAACGTAATGTGTCTATAAAAGCAGTTCCAGCAAGTGAGATCTGCTCTTGTACCTGTAATGTGTGTCTGTCCTGAACAGTAACGGGATGTCCTGCCTCCATGCTCTCCGTAAACCACCTGATGTCTAATAAATGGACAGAACTGGAAGTGTCTGGTCCTGTTTGATTGTCCAGCCAGGCCTGCACTTCATCTCCACTGTTGTTTTCTGATACAATATGTGTGATGGAGGAACTGTAGAAGAAAACAAACTGGGCTACACCAAAAGTTATCTTTCATGGCAGGGATTTTCCATCTTTAAGATGCCAAGGACCCATCCTAAACTTTAAAAACATTTCTAAACACCCATTTTATACACTGAAAATGTATATTATATATCTAAACTTAGTTAAATTAAGTTACATTGTTTGTATATTTCTACTCACTATAGAAATGCACAAAAGTATGTATTATTTAAATCAATTTTATCTGTATAATAGATTAATAACTCGTGTTTTATCAAAATTAAGTGGCATTAGCATGATAAATTGACGACGGTTCGTAATGTAAACATACCTATAGGTTTCTTTAATAAGAAATCCTTTGCTCCGTCCTAGTCGTGTAAGAAATGCTCTTCTAGATGTTCCCATCTTTCTCTCCAAGATGAATATAGAAACATGGGGAAATTTACAGATGTCATTCTGTTGGCTGACAGTTAGAGATACTTTCCTGCGTTTTAATGGGATCATAGTCTAGACTAGAGTAAACACTTTAGATCCCCCTTCAGACAATTTTAACTACCTCATCTACCACTACAGATCAGATGTAATCCAACCCTCTGCACTTTCACAAGACTGAGGGAACGTGTGAGTCACAAAAAAAAAAATTATTCAAGTGCGCGCGTTAGTGGCCCGAAATTTCTCTTTAATTGGTCTCTCGATAGTCATAGATAATAAGTATTGTGTTTCAATCCTTCACTTTCTATTTTGAAATGAAACTTCTTTAAAGAAAGTACGTTTCTCATAATACATTTTGAAGTTAATAGTGTCATAACCACAGCGAAGGATGTGGTGTTCACATGTGATTTCTGTTACTTTTTACAGCGTTGGCGAGGATGGACCAATCAAAGCCATTTGTGATTACTGTAAAAGGATCGCTACACCGGTAGCGATCCACCGGATCGATACGTTGCTACAATTACGTAGCAACGTATCATGCATGTTAAACAATAGATTTAATCGACAATTAGGTTGTTCAGAAACGTCTAAAAAAAAAAAAAAAAAAGGCCAACATTCAGTTCAGGTTTTTGGGCCACAAGCGTCATTTCATATCTCATGTACACAGGGGGATCTATTTTGAGTGATGCACATATGTTGGTGCACTCATAAAAAGTTCCGACTGGGTGCAGGCATAATTGCCACATTAAATATGAGAATTAAAATAAAACATAAATAAAACAATGAATTTGACAGGCCCAGAAAGTTTTTCTTGATCCTCAAATGCATAACGTTACAATACCAAGTCATTTTCGATTCTAAACAAATAACAAACAATCACGTGAAAGGGAAGGGGGTGTGACCTTGAAATAAAACGCGCATTGTCATGCTTGTTAAAATTTTATTTAGTAGATTTGAGAGAGGAAAATGTATTTATAGTTTAGTCCTATTCCTCTTTATTGGCGACGATGATGCTATTCAATTCAACATACGTGAATATACATACATTTTTTTTGTATATAAAATGTCATATAAATGATTAATAAACTTACATTTAAATAAAACAAATATTCTAATAGAAGATTGTGGAAGATGTTGTGTTGTCAGAGCATTATTCACATAAAAAATAAAATAAAATAAAAACGATGCAAAGTTACTCAGAACATCGTTTAATAGGCACAAAGTTCATGTCAGTGGAAGAAAAACTCCAAAACAACGGTTCATTTGATTATTTTACGAAATTGAACTATGACTTAATGTATCAGCTGTTATATCAGGCTGAAGTCATATGACACACACAGCGTCTCACTTCCTCAAACTTTCTCAGCTCATCCCACCGTGGTCCGTCCGCGAGAGCTGCAGTTCGCCACGAGAAACCCTCTTGCACTCGACAGACTCCGTGTCTTCGGTATAGGCAGGTACACAAACACAGAGAGAGAGAGATCGGGGGTTTGGGCTGATTTTAACCCGATTTTGGCTTCATGGCGAGCTCGCGCTTCGGTCAGTGCACGTCCAGCGCGCGCGTCGTGTCCACCTGTGTCCTCGTCACTCTTCTCACCTGCACGCTCAGGTGTTCAGAATGCGTCAAACCGAACAACATCATTCTCATTCTCACCGACGACCAGGATGTGCAAATGGGAGGAATGGTAAGTGTACAAAAGTACAATACAAATGTGTTTTTGTTGGTCGTGCTGCACCATGACAATTCCACCTTTGAACAAAAGTACCGTTCTGGTAACTTAATAAAATAGTAATACCATGGTACTTTGATATTTAACAGGGTTCTGAAATCCATACACTATATTGACATAGTATTTCAGTGAACTCCCAAAAATACAGTGGTACTACTTGGTGTACGTCCAAAAATATATTACTATTTTTAAAAGTCTCTTCTACTCATCAAGCCTGCATGTATTTGATCAAAAAGACAATAATGTGAAATATTATTACAATTTAAAATAATGGTTTTCTATTTGAATGTACTTTAAAATATAATAGTATTTTTTAAAAATATTATTACAGTTTAAAATAACTGCTTTCTATTGTTATGCTTTTTAAAATGTAATTTATTCCTGTGATCAAAGCTGAATTTTCAGCATCATTACTCCAGTCTTCAGTGTCACATGATCCTTCAGGTATCCTTTACTGTATTTTTGTCAAATAAATGCGGACTTGGCGAGCAGGAGAGACTTCTTTCACAAAAAAGCAAACAAATACATCTTAATTATTTCAAACTTTTGACCACCAGTGTAATATACAACATAACAGATTTATTTTATGTTTTTGAGATCTATATATGGCCTACTAAGCTAAATCAGTTTCATGCTGGGTAGGCAGGGAGAGCATGTTAAAGACATTTTGAACCTGAAGTTGTTTCATTTGTCAAGTTCGTCATTTGGTGAAAATTAGTGTGTGAAATAATACATCCTGTTGATATTTTAGGTGTCACAGATGATGCGTTATATTAATAACGTAAGAGTCACTATAAGAGTCACTTTGAGTCTTTCTGTTTCCACAGACGCCCATGAAGAAGACCAAAGTACTGATCGGTGATGCTGGTGTGACTTTTTCCAATGCGGTGAGTGCTCAGCCATAAAGACCTTTTCACAGAGCTGATCAAATATCACAAGTTTCTCCTTTCCTGTTGTGTTTAGTTCGTTGCCACCCCTCTGTGCTGTCCCAGTCGTAGCAGCATCCTCAGTGGCAAATATCCACACAATCATTCAGTCCGAAATAACTCTATCTCTGGCAACTGCAGCAGTGTGATGTGGCAGAAAGAGATCGAGCCCTTCACCTTTCCGGTTTTCCTCAATAAGATGCACTACCAGACCTTCTACGGGGGGAAATACCTGAATCAGGTCAGCCTTTTACCCGTCTGGGACTCTATGAAATAGATGGCCTATTTTCTATTAGGCCATCACTGGCCTATTTGCAGTGTTAAATTGTCAACAATGTTATCAGAAGCTCTTCACAAATCCTTCAAATACTTGAAATGTTCTTAAAGGAGTAGTTCACTTTAAAAAAACTTTTGCTGATAATTTACTCACCCCCATGTCATCGAAGATGTCTATGTCATTCTTTCTTCAGTCGAAAAGAAATTAAGGTTTTTGATGAAAACATTCCAGGATTTTTCTCCATTTAATGGACTTCTATGGGAACCAAACGGTCCAAATGAGAGTTTCAGTGCAAACTGGGCTAACTGTTCAAAGGGCTTTAAACCACACCAGACAATGAATAAGGGTCTTATCTAATGAAACGAGCGGTCATTTCAAAAATAAATAAAAAAGTTTAAGTTTTAGAAGCACAAATGCTCGCCTTGCTCTGTTCGGTGATGAGGGTTCGTGACTTTCCTGTTCGAACTCGTTCACCAAAATGAACGAATCTTTTTCGAGTAATTTGGTTCATTGAATGAAAAGATTCGAGAGAGTCACGAACAGCAAGGATTTGTGCTCATAAACTTAAACTTGTTTATTTATTTTTGAAATAACTGATCGTTTTGCTTGATAAGACCCTAATTGATCGTCTGGTGTCGTTTAAAGCCCTTTGAACAGTTTGCAGTTTGCACTGAAACTCTCATTTGGACTTTGAACCGTTTGGTACTCAATGTAGTCCATTATATGGAGAAAAATCCTGGAATGTTTTCATCAAAAACCTTAATTTCTTTTCGACTGAAGAAAGAAAGACGTGGACATCTTGGATGACATGAGGGTGAGTAAATTATCAGCAAAATTATCAGCTTTTTTTAAAAAGTGAACTACTCCTTTAACCAACAACATTCTTAAAGGGATAGTTCACCAAAAATTAAAATTGTGTCATCATTTACTCACCCTCATGTTGTTTCAAACTCTGTATATTTCTTTCTTCTGCTGAACACAAAACAAGATATTTTGAAGAATGTTAGTAACCTACAGTGTTTGAAAGTTCACTTTTTACATGAACTAGTTCAAAGTCCAGTTCACAAATTTAAAAATTAACTAGTTCAATAATGAACAAGTTCGAATAATGAAATAGTTGATAGTTCTTTTTTCCATATATTGCTGTGAGCTATGTTTTTTTTTTTAATTAGTGCCACAGTCCATATACAACCACTACAGCAATTATTATATCGGCGGGGAAAGTTTGCACAGAAATGTAAGATTTTTCCCATTCTCACAGACCTTGTCATAAAACTCGTTTAAATTACCATACAACTCCTCCTCGATGCTTTGTCGACTATATAATTCTTATTGTTTTGATGGCGCATGTGGCGGTGCGACACTGGTGGCTGGTGTTGCCAGATTGGGTGGGGTTTTTTTTCGCTACATATTAAAGGAGTAGTTCACTTTTAAAAAACTTTTGCTGATAGTTTACTCACCCCCATGTCATCCATGATGTCCATGTCTTTTTTTCTTCAGTCAAAAAGAAATTAAGGTTTTTGATGAAAACATTCCAGGATTTTTCTCCATATAATGGACTTTACTGGTAACCAAACGGTTCAAGGTTCAAAAGACAGTTTCAGTGCAAACTGCAAACCGTTCAAAGGGCTTAAAACAATTTCAGATGATGAATAAGGGTTTTATCAAGCGAAACGATCGCTCATTTAAAAAAAAAAAAGTTTAAGTTTTGTAAGCTCAAATGGTCGCCTTGCTCGGTTCTGTGATGCGCGTTCGTGACTCTCCTGTTCGAACTCGTTCATCAAAATTGAACGAATTCTTTTCCGAGTCAATTCGTTCATTTCGTTCGTTGGATGAACGAAATAACACGAAAAAAGATTTGTTCATTTTGATGAACGAGTTCGAACAGGAGAGTCATGAACGCTCATTACAGAACAGAGCAAGGCGAGCATTTGAGCTTATAAAACTTAAACTTTGTTATATATTTATTAAATGAGCGATCATTCCGCTTGATAAGACCCATATTCATCGTCTGGAATCGTTTAAAGCCCTTTGAACAGTTTGCACTGAAACTGTCTTTTGGACCTTGAACCATTTGGTTCCCATTGAAGTCCATTATATGGAGAAAAATCCTGGAATGTTTTCATCTAAAACCTTAATTTCTTTTCGACTGAAGAAAGAAAGACATGGACATCTTGGATGACATGGGGGTGAGTAAATTATCAGCAAAAGTTTTTTTAAAAGTGAACTACTCCTTTAAGCCCTGTTTGCTTGTGTTTTAGCCGGGTTTTCACCTGATAGGCTCTATGGAAATCTGGCACCCTATTGAACAAAGTTAAACTGAGAGAGCATTTGTGTTCACAGACACCAGAATGAACGCGTTCACAGTATCGCTCATCAGGCGGTTCGATTCACATTCAGCCCAAAATATGAACGAGTTCAGGAATTATCGTAAGGCACAACACTGGTAACCAAACTGTTGGCTGTTGCCAGTGACTTTCATAGTAGGAATAAAACAACTGAAAGACAATGGGGTCCGTCTACTGTTTGGTTACCAACATCCTTCAAAATATCTTGCTCTTTTTTCAGCAGAAGAAAGAAACTCATACAAGTTTGGAGCAACTTGAGGCTGAGTAAATGATGACAAAATCTTCATTTTTGGGTGAACTGTCCCTTTAAGAGTTTACTTTCCAGTCCTGCGCATATTTCACCTGAAATTAAAAAAAAAAGTCTTAAAAAAATGATCTGCTTCATTATTATGATAATAAAGGCACATTTTACTCCCAAATTCTGATTACTATAATCAAAACGCTATGATACAAGAATAGATACTAATTTCAATCAGTACTAATACAACAAATGCTAGCATGTAAAATACTATTTAATATACTTTTTTTGCATTATTGTAATGAGAGTTGGGAGAGATAAAATATGCTTAATTGTCATGGAAATAATGGGGAAGAAATCTTTAAATGACTTATTTCATCATCAAAATATAGTTTATTTTTTTCTGAAGGTGCAGTGTGACTCTGGCATGTTTTGACCAGTACTGTGAGATTCTTCTACAGTTTACACTCATCTTGTATTCCCTCTCCGTGTCTTCAGTATGGAAGTAAGGACGCAGGCGGTGTGGCTCATGTGCCTCCCGGCTGGGACCAATGGCACGCGCTGGTAAGTCACGAACTGAAGCATCAGTTCCACATTACTCTATCTGCATTCAGAATCGGAGGGAGAAGCTATATACAGTGTTAGTCACCTATAGACACGCACAACGCATGGTTAAGTACAGTCATGTGAGCTGGTTTCATCACATCCTGCACCACAACAGCAGATCCAGTTTTTAACCGTTTAATCTCACTTTTACTGACTTTTTATGGCAGGTTTTTCATTGTGCATATGTTAAATTCATTGTGACCTTATTGTTTTATTTGTGTATCCACAGGTGGGAAACTCTAAGTATTACAATTACACACTTTCTGTGAATGGAAAAGAGGAAAAACATGGGGACAACTATGAGAAGGACTATCTCACAGACCTGGTTGTGAGTCTTTTAATGCTTTAAAGTGTAGAGTCAGTAACAAGGCTTCAATTTTACTTCAATGCTGTGATGCACTTGGGTATTAAACGAGGAATAAAATACTCGACTTACTATTTTATATTTTAGAAAGGGTTTTAAAATCTGTCAAAGACAAGTTATGACTTATTTTGAATAAGTTGCACTGATAAATAGTTTACAGTAAGACTAGGTTTGTGTGTTTGGAAAGTAACACAGCATTGAATTTGACATTAAGTTGAAACTTGTGATGTCGACAGTCATTATAATTTCACTATATATACTGAAGTGAGACTATTTGTGTCCTTGTAAATGTGAAAGCCAATGAATTTGCCTCACCACCTACTAAACATGTTTCACGTGTGAAATGAATCAGTTAACGCAGTCTGGTTACCAAAAATGTTGCCATTGGCTGTTTTAGAACAAGATACGAGCTGTTTGCCTCATTGTGACTAATAAGGCACAGAGTTGCATTGCATGTTAGATCAAGCCTCCTCACGTCAGCAGTGTGTCATGACTTCTGCAAGATTCATGACTGGACCCTTTTGATGCTTGATATAAAAAAATGTTGGTTTATAGCCCTTAATCTGACACTAAAACCTGCTCTGTAATTGTTAAACTAAGGTCAGGTGTCTTGGTGCAATGCATTGCTAAATAATTATTTACTGTTTATTTATTTATTTTATTTACCCCTTGAAAAATTTGTTTTTACGTTGCTTTTGATCATAGAACGATTGTATGTAAAACAATAGTGGATTTAACATACAAATTTAACTTCTAATGATCTTATTTATTTATTTATTGACTTCTTATCTCACAATTGTGACTTTTTCTCACAATTACGAGATATAAAGTCATAATTGCGAGAAATATAGTCAGAATTGCGAGATGTAAAGTCGCAATTGCGCATTATATAGTCAGAATTGCGAGATATAAAGTGTGAATAAGTGAGATATAAGTGAAATTTATAAAGCAATTGTGACTTTATTTCTCAGAATTGCGGCTTTATATCTCGCGATTGCGACTTTATTTCTCAGAATTGCAGCTTTATATCTCGTGATTGCGACTTTATTTCTCAGAATTGCGACTTTATATCTCGTGATTGCGACTTTATTTCTCAGAATTGCGACTTTATATCTCGCGATTGCGACTTTATTTCTCAGAATTGCGGCTTTATCTCGCAATTGTGACTTTATTTCTCAGAATTGCGACTTTATATCTCGCGATTGCGACTTTATTTCTCAGAATTGCGACTTTATATCTCGCAATTGCGACTTTATTTCTCAGAATTGCGACTTTATATCTCGCGATTGCGACTTTATTTCTCAGAATTGCGACTTTATATCTCGCGATTGTGACTTTATTTCTCAGAATTGCGACTTTATATCTCGCAATTGCGACTTTATTTCTCAGAATTGCGACTTTATATCTCGCGATTGCGACTTTATTTCTCAGAATTGTGACTTTATATCTTGCGATTGCGACTTTATTTCTCAGAATTTTAACTTCATATCTTGCGATTGCGACTTTATTTCTCAGAATTTTAACTTCATATCTTGCGATTGCGACTTTATTTCTCAGAATTGCGGCTTTATATCTCGCGATTGTGACTTTATTGTTCAGAATTGTGGCTTTATATCTCACAATTGTGACTTTATTTCTCAGAATTGCGACTTTATATCTCGCAATTGCGACTTTATTTCTCAGAATTGCGACTTTATATCTCGCGATTGCGACTTTATTTCTCAGAATTGCGACTTTATATCTCGCGATTGCGACTTTATTTCTCAGAATTGCGACTTTATATCTCGCGATTGTGACTTTATTTCTCAGAATTGCGACTTTATATCTCGCAATTGCGACTTTATTTCTCAGAATTGCGACTTTATCTCTCGCAATTGCGACTTTATTTCTCAGAATTGCGACTTTATATCTCACAATTGCGACTTTATTTCTCAGAATTGCGACTTCATATCTCGCGATTACGACTTTATTTCTCAGAATTGTGACTTTATATCTTGCGATTGCGACTTTATTTCTCAGAATTTTAACTTCATATCTTGCGATTGCGACTTTATTTCTCAGAATTTTAACTTCATATCTTGCGATTGCGACTTTATTTCTCAGAATTGCGGCTTTATATCTCGCGATTGTGACTTTATTTCTCAGAATTGCGACTTTATATCTCGCAATTGCGACTTTATTTCTCAGAATTGCGACTTTATATCTCGCGATTGCGACTTTATTTCTCAGAATTGCGACTTTATATCTCGCGATTGCGACTTTATTTCTCAGAATTGCGACTTTATATCTCGCGATTGTGACTTTATTTCTCAGAATTGCGACTTTATATCTCGCAATTGCGACTTTATTTCTCAGAATTGCGACTTTATATCTCGCAATTGCGACTTTATTTCTCAGAATTGCGACTTTATATCTCACAATTGCGACTTTATTTCTCAGAATTGCGACTTCATATCTCGCGATTACGACTTTATTTCTCAGAATTGTGACTTTATATCTTGCGATTGCGACTTTATTTCTCAGAATTTTAACTTCATATCTTGCGATTGCGACTTTATTTCTCAGAATTTTAACTTCATATCTTGCGATTGCGACTTTATTTCTCAGAATTGCGGCTTTATATCTTGCGATTGCGACTTTATTTCTCAGAATTGCGGCTTTATATCTCGCGATTGTGACTTTATTGTTCAGAATTGTGGCTTTATATCTCACAATTGTGACTTTATTTCTCAGAATTGCGACTTTATATCTCGCAATTGCGACTTTATTTCTCAGAATTGCGACTTTATATCTCGCGATTGCGACTTTATTTCTCAGAATTGCGACTTTATATCTCGCGATTGTGACTTTATTTCTCAGAATTGCGACTTTATATCTCGCAATTGCGACTTTATTTCTCAGAATTGCGACTTTATATCTCGCAATTGCGACTTTATTTCTCAGAATTGCGACTTTATATCTCACAATTGCGACTTTATTTCTCAGAATTGCGACTTCATATCTCGCGATTACGACTTTATTTCTCAGAATTGTGACTTTATATCTTGCGATTGCGACTTTATTTCTCAGAATTTTAACTTCATATCTTGCGATTGCGACTTTATTTCTCAGAATTGCGGCTTTATATCTCGCGATTGTGACTTTATTTTTCAGAATTGTGGCTTTATATCTCACAATTGTGACTTTATTTCTCAGAATTGCGACTTTATATCTCGCAATTGCGACTTTATTTCTCAGAATTGCGACTTTATATCTCGCGATTGCGACTTTATTTCTCAGAATTGCGACTTTATATCTCGCGATTGCGACTTTATTTCTCAGAATTGCGACTTTATATCTCGCGATTGTGACTTTATTTCTCAGAATTGCGACTTTATATCTCGCAATTGCGACTTTATTTCTCAGAATTGCGACTTTATATCTCGCAATTGCGACTTTATTTCTCAGAATTGCGACTTTATATCTCACAATTGCGACTTTATTTCTCAGAATTGCGACTTCATATCTCGCGATTACGACTTTATTTCTCAGAATTGTGACTTTATATCTTGCGATTGCGACTTTATTTCTCAGAATTTTAACTTCATATCTTGCGATTGCGACTTTATTTCTCAGAATTTTAACTTCATATCTTGCGATTGCGACTTTATTTCTCAGAATTGCGGCTTTATATCTCGCGATTGTGACTTTATTTTTCAGAATTGTGGCTTTATATCTCACAATTGTGACTTTATTTCTCAGAATTGCGACTTTATATCTCGCAATTGCGACTTTAGTTTTCAGAATTGCGACTTTATATCTCGCAATTGTGACTTTATTTTTCAGAATTGCGACTTTATATCTCGCAATTGCGACTTTATTTCTCAGAATTTCGACTTCATATCCCGCAATTGTGAGATAAAATGTCGCTATTATTATTATTTTTTATTATTCAGTGGCGGAAACAACCTTCCATACTATAGGGAATTTTAGGAACAGCTTAAAAACAGTGCATCTACAGTTTAATTTAAATACGTTTTTGTTTAAAAATATGAATGTTATTGCATTAGATAAAATATAAACCAAGTGGCATCTGCTAAAAAAAAAAAAAGGAAACCCTTTTTTGAGGCATGTTTTTAATTCGTACAATCAGGTCTTAAAATGTGATCCACTATTTAACCACATGAAGTGCCAGAAAATAGTTTGCTTAAAGTTATATATTACATTTATTAGATGGTTCTGATATAAAGTCTGTTGATTCTAGTTGAACCGGTCGCTGCATTTTCTGGAGGAGCGGAGCCCCAATTATCCGTTCTTCATGATGTTGTGTCCTCCGTCTCCTCATTCGCCGTGGACGGCCGCCCCGCAGCATCAGAAGACCTTCGGCGATGTGAGAGCGCCACGCGACGGCAGCTTCAACAAGCCTGGAAAGGTTCAGCTTACAGTTTCATCCTTCATGACATCTGATAGGCTACTAATGAGCAAGCACTGCAGGCATAAATGATGAGACGAGGAAAAAAGATTTTAAGCTTAGAGAAAACTAATCTAAAATAAGTAATTTAAGTATTA
This sequence comes from Pimephales promelas, assembly GCF_988280905.1. Taxonomy (NCBI): domain Eukaryota; kingdom Metazoa; phylum Chordata; class Actinopteri; order Cypriniformes; family Leuciscidae; genus Pimephales; species Pimephales promelas. The sequence continues at coordinate 23,690,858 of NC_142791.1, forward strand.
GTAAAATATTATTTCATAAAAGATTTGTAATTTATATGCAAGTGTGTGAAAATAATATTTTATATTTCTCTGGAAATATTCACATTTTTCAGCAGCCATTTTTCTCACAACATTTATATACATAGCAGATTTAATCTTAATTAAACTTGTATTTTATACTTAAATAATATTGGTGGTGATAGTTGTATTTTATTTTTTTAAATGGTGCAAGATTTTTCTTAAATATTTTTTTACATAGATTTAAAGAATACCAGCCACCGAGTTTAATAAATTAGTGCTCTCAAATCGATTTATTGCGTCTAATATATAAGTTTGCAAATGTATAATATTATATATGTATGTATATAATATATATACACACACACAATTTTATTAATGATTTATATTACTTGGTAAATAAGCATGTTTTTGTAAATTTCATACTGTGCATCAATTGTATATTTTATATATATATATATATATATATATATATTTATATATATTTGTATGTTGCCTTTTTGTCTGTATTTTCAAAGTGGTTTACTTTCAAACTTATTTTTGATGCAATCATCAGTTTTAGCATAATTGTCATACTATTATTGCTTTATTTTGAATTAGGCTTTCATTTTTGTATTTTTTTCATTTTACTTTAAGAATTTTTATTAGTTTTTGCCTTTTTTTTTAAATATGCTTAGTTTTTATGCATTTATATTTGAGTTTTAGTTGTCATTCTAGTCTGCTAAATGAAAACGGTCAGATGTGTGTGGCCTCAGCATGAGCGTAAGATGAAATGCTCTTTCTCTGATCTCAGGACAAACATTGGTTATTACGACAGCCTGCGAATCCCATGCCAAACAGCACCATTGAGTACCTCGATGACGCTTTCCGCAGGAGGTACAAAAATACAGATTTCATAAGTTTTATCACATCACGTAATGTGATGTGATATGATATGTGTATTTAATATCTCTGATAGGTGGCAGACGCTTCTGTCTGTGGACGACATGGTGGAACAGCTGATTAAGAAACTGGATTCAGTGAAGGAACTGGACAACACGTACATCATCTACACGTCTGATCACGGCTATCACACTGGTGTGTGTGTGTGCTCGACCGCCACGCTTCTCTCCAAGTGTTGTTGTCTGTCTATATAACACCATATTTTAAAAATCATTTTCAGGCCAGTTCTCGTTGCCCATTGACAAAAGACAACTATACGAATTCGATATTCGCGTCCCCCTCTTGGTCCGCGGTCCAGGAATCAAAGCGAACCAAACACTTCAGGTTAGAGGAATGAATTACTGATTTATTAAGCGATATGTCTAAATCTAGTGTTTTAACATCTATTAAACTGTCCATTAGTCTCCAGTGATGAATATAGATCTTCCCATGACTATCCTGGACATCGCTGGAGTAAATCTCTCCACCGTCAACATGGACGGACAGTCTTTCCTGCCGCAGATGGTGAGTGTGTCATGTTTTTCACTTCCTGTTTCAGTACATGTGTATTTATATTCTTATTGTGTGTGTGTGTATACACTCCTGGGCTAAAATAAAATGGGCCAAGACAAAAATGGCAATATATTTAGGGGCCTTTTAATGGTCTTAAACATTTTAATCACATATCACTGTTCAAGGATTGTACAAACACTGTAGATAAAGTAACTTCCTGATTGGCGAGTCAGTGTTGTTCAACTCGATGTTATTGGCTTTAAACAGTTCATGAATAGTCGCAAATGTCTCCCAGTTTGTTTGTTTAATGTGAGACCAAATATTTGCTATAGGCTTCAAATCTGGGCCAAAGCATGAGCCTGATGGACTTGTTCTGGAGCCACTTCTTGGTTGTCTTGGTTGCAGTTTGGGCAGAATTGTTGTCTTTGTCTTGTCTTGTTGAACAATAAAATCAGCTCATTCCTCTTTAGAGTAACTAAACACTTAACCAACTTTTTTTATTTAATGATCTGTAAGAATGGATCTGTATTAATACTAGTCATTGATTCGAGTAACTTTTTTGACATTTGTTTATAAAGTGTTCTATTTCTACAATATGCGGTGTAAAAGCGTCTTAGTGCTGCCCTCTTCAGGTTGAACGGTGGCTACTGCAGTTTAATTTTCCTATTGGATGTTCCGCACTTCGTGACGTACGCAGGTTTCAGCTCACCACGCGAGCTACGCCCTTGGCAGTATAAAAACCATCTTGTGTCGTCAAAACCACTGTGGGGAGTCAGGAGTTGGAATTGCGAGTATTGAAAACGATCAGGATTGTGTGTTTTAGCATCTATTTCGTCCCCTCTATCTCCGCTGGGGTCAGGCCACTTTTTCAGCATTTTCAATGAGTGGAGTCAGGCTCTGACCAGGGGTTTAGTTTCCCTTTAAATAGCTCGTGGGAAGCGAGCAATCAATGTACAACGAAGCATTAAATTACTTTAAACAGTGAAGCAACTCATTGATAGCAGCAGCTAAACACCTGTGATGAAGACACTTCCTCCATGCTTCACTTCGCATTATATTTCTCGGCATGTTTTCGAAGACGTGACTCAGGAGCATCACCAAGCTACTCTTTTTTTACAACTTCCCATATTCTGCCAAAAACTAAGTTCTGTTTTTAATGTTTTTCTGACACAGCAGTGGCTTTTTGAGTACATTTGCTTAAAGGAGTAGTTCACTTTTAAAAAACCTTTTGCTGATAATTTACTCACCCCCATGTCAACACTCTTTCTTTCTTCAGTCGAAAAGAAATGAAGGTTTTTGATGAAAACATTCCAGGATTTTCTCCATATAATGGACTTCAATGGGAACCAAACAGTTCAAAGTCCAAAAGACACTTTCAGTGCAGCTTCAAAGGGCTTTAAACGACACCAGACGATAGATAAGGGTCTTATCTAGGACCCTTCGAGCCATGACTCGAAAAAAGATTTGTTCATTTTGATGAACGAGTTTGAACAGGAGAGTCTTATTACAGAACAGAGCAAGGCGAGCATTTGAGCTTATAAAACTTAAATGTTTTTTTTAAATGAGCGATCGTTTCGCTTGATAAGACCCTTATTCATAGTCTGGTGTCGTTTAAAGCCCTTTGAAGCTGCACTAAAACTCTCATTTGGACCTTGAACCGTTTGGTTCCCATTGAAGTCCATTATATGGAGAAAACCATGGAATGTTTTCATCAAAAACCTTAATTTCTTTTCGACTGAAGAAAGAAAGACATGGACATCTTGGATGACATGGGGGTGAGTAAATTATCAGCAAAAGTTTTTGTTGCGTTTAGCCATTCTGTGCTTGGCCCATTTTTGTGTGTGTTTCTTTCAATTGCGAACTGTTCTATAGATTACATTTTTACTGTGCTATACTATATTATAGATTATTCATTAGAGCACTGTAAATTAAATATTTTGATGCTGTTTCAACTGCTTTTGTGCTACTCATTTGCATGTTTTAATGCCTTTTTCACTACAATATCTACCTCAATGCTGCATTATTTCATTATATCACACTTCTGTTCATAATAAGATTTGTTTTGTATTTTGTATTCAGCAAGGATGCATCAAATTGATGAAAAGTGTCAGTTAAGACCTTTGTAATGTTACAAAAGATTTATATATCAAACAAATGCTGTCCTTCTGAATTTTCTATTCATCAAAGAATGCTTCATTTGTTTTAAAACTATGAGAAGAGTTTAAATATTTAAGCAACAATTAAGCACATTTTCTTAAATGTCATTACAAGAAAGCAACAAACCATTAGTCTTTTATGCTTATTTTGAAGTGTGTATCCCAGGAAGATACTCTTTTTGTGCGTTACAATTAGGGTTGGGTATCGAGAATCGAGTATCGATTGGAACCGGGACTAACTTTTCGTTTTTCCCGGAATCGTTCAAAAGTTAAAATTTCAATTCCTAGTTTCGATATTCACAGTCCGCCGAGTGGAAGAAGAAACCGCTGAACAACACCAACGAAGAAGCGTCTACCGGAAGTGTTGGCATAACCACGCGAGTCGAACATGAGTAGCTTACGTCGGCGGTCCAAAGTGTGGCTTCACTTTTCTAAAAATTAACGAAATCTCGACAAAATGCAAAATTTGTGACAAGTATTTGTGAAAGAAGTTGTATTTCCTTCAGAAAGACCGTTGGTTAACAAGATTAGCTAAACTTTTTTGACCCTGCCTCTTAAAAGAATCGAAATCGAGAATCGTTAGGAATCGGAATCGAAACAAGGAATCGGAATCAGAATCGTTCAAATTCAAACGATACCCAACCCTAGTTACAATACAGAGAATTCAATGTGAATTCTCAGAGTTAATGTGGTGTACAGTAAGAAAAAATGCTAAATTGAGTCTTTTCTCTTCTAATGTTGTCCTTGAAGGCACCATCATTGCGTAATGGCACCGAACGGCCCTTCTTTCTAGTGGAGTACACTGGTGAGGGATATGCTACTGAAGATCCCAGCTGCCCTAAACTCGGCCCGGGACTAGCTGTAAGTGTTCCTATGAAGCATTTTCACATCAACCTATCCTGTTTATTAGAAAACAAACCAAAGATTTCCTCTTTCTTCCAGAATTGTTTCCCAGACTGTGTGTGCGAGGACGCCTTCAACAACACGTACGCCTGCGTCAGAACTCTGAAGGATGGAGACCTGCAGTACTGCGAGTTTGCAGACAATGAGGTGAGCTTTACACTAAGGCCACGTCCACACGAAGCCAGAGCTTTCCCTATCCGATGTTTTTTTTTCCTCATTCTTAAAAAAAATCCGTAAACACGGCAGTGTCTCGAAAAATGTCTGCATACACACGAAACCACTGAAACCGACTCGAAACGATATAGTAGACATCCCGATTTAAAGCATGCACATAAAAACCTTGCGCGCTGTAGGCTATACACAGTAAAATAAATACTAGGCTATGAAATAATATTACGCACAGTTGCTTATTTTCTTTTTTTACCAAGAACTTTATTGAACAACCATAAATAGGGAGTCACGATATTCGATTAGTTAGCAGACTCAGAAGGTTTGCCATAAAGAACCGGCAAACGAACGTGTCAAATATAGACTTTTTTTATTTGATTAGTGGTGCACGATATATCGGCCGCCGATATAATATCGGCCGATTTGGTCAATTTTTTACACATCGGTATCGTTCCGATGTCAAAATAGGGCCGATGTGAACAGGCCGATGATCATTCCCTGTGTATTTGACGTGCGTGGGGGCGGGGATGTTTGTTTTTGCACGCGTATTAAAAGCGCAAGTGCGTTTAAACATCAAGCGCACGAAGACTGGAACTGGTGAGCTGTTTTCTGCCAGCCTTCCTAATGCGTATTTTTGTCCCGCCAAAGCCATATTTGACCGGTAAGTGATGTAGATGAGTGACTGGTGCGCTTGTTTAACTGAGGGAACGAGAGTCAATTAAAGCACCGGTCACGCGCGCCGTCTTCAAAATGTCTTTCGCTTGTTTAACGGAGGGAACAAGAGTGAAAGCACCGGTCACGCGCGCCGTCTTCAAATTGTCTTGCTCTCTCTCCCCCTCACGCATGTTTATGAATTGAGTTGAATGAATATCTTTGAGAATACACGATGGTAAAAGGTCGGAAGACCGAAGTTTTTTTTCTTCTGAACTACTGGTTGTGAATTGTGAAACCACACTTTAAATAAACCAAAAAAAAATCTATCGTGTTGATGAAATGTTTTCTGTGTCGACTGTCGAGACCATAGACTGTAAAAATAGGTCGAGACAAATCTCGTGCGATGTTCTAAACTGCCTGGATAATCACACAACGTGTGCCGTGGTTCCGTTAATGACACGTCCGATTCGCGAACTAATGACTCATTTGAACCGATTCACTTTAATGAATGGTTAAAACAACTGATCTGTCCAACACTGAGCTCAAGATACATAAATCGGAAACACTTTACAATAAGGTTCCATTTATTAAAGTGTACATTAAATGAACACTTTAATAAATGGAACCTTCTTGTAAAGTGTAAGGTTAATAGATTAATAGAATGTTAACAAATTTTGTTAACTATTAATATTAGTTTCTGTGGATATACTCCATGACAAAACTACCCCAGTCATTCTAGAATGATTCATTCTTTCCAAATAGAGCAATTCAAGTAATCTGGTGAAATTGTTTTTATATCACAATATATATCGCAGAAAAATAAAATATCACAATGTCATTTTTTACCAATATCGTGCAGCCCTAATCCTCGCTATGTGTTTTCTATACAGGGATATCGACATCGGTAAATATCGGTATCGGCCATAACAGCAATGTTAATATCGGTTATCGGTATCGGCCACAAATTTTCACATCGGTGCATCACTTTATTTGATTATTAATAAACTAATGTTTTCTGTGTCATTCTTGACTGAAAAGAGGAAATTGATGATGCTGACTCGCCACTTCGCCTATGGAGTGGCTAATGCACTTCATACCGAGGCTATAAGAGTTATCTGTTTCTTTTCGTTTTGAATTGTTTGTCGATGTTGTTTAAACGTAGACATTTCAAGCTTTCTATATATTTCTGAGTTGCGGTTCATTTATGAGACGAGCTCCAGTTCACGAGCAATGCAAGTTATATCGCGTTATTATCTGCTATAGATAGAAATATAAAACTACGAATTAAAAAATGTTGATTATATATATATTCTTAGATTAGTGCAAAATATGCATATATTTCAGTATTTTAAGGGCTTAGAGAGATCGACTCTTACATCATTTGCGGTGCTTCATGGGAGTGGGCGGAGCTAACAAGATCTTTTCTGGCGTTTTGCTTGTCTCGACTCACTCATTGGTGTAATTTTCTGTACAGCATTATGGGTAATGTAGTTTTTCCACCATGAATTCTGCTGATAAACAAACATTTTAAAATAACTGAGTTGAGTTGAAATAACGCGGGCTGACGCAAATACCAGCGATTAACAACCTCACAGCTCACAGTAAGGTTATCTTTAATGGTTTATATGTTATCGTTCAAAATCAATTTCCCTATGGAGAACGCTAATGGAGATTTTACTTGCAGAACCTGACTGTTACACTCTGTAATTTGGGCCCTATTAAATATTTTTTTTATGCTCTGCTGTGTTTGACTTTTTCCGTATTTATGATTCAATACCAAATTATTATCAAAAACAGTGATTATTAAATGAAAACAGAACATTAACAATGAATTTGCACCCAAAAAATGCTGGACAGCAAAGGTTTACCGTTTAAACGGAAGACAAATTGTGAGATTATTAGGGCTGTCAAACGATTAATTGCGATTAATCGCATCCAAAATAAAAGTTTGTGTTTACATAATATATGTGGGTGCACTGTGTATAATTATTTTGTGTGTATATATATATATATATATATATATATATATATATAATAAATTATATATAAATCTATATACAGTATATACATGAAAGTATTTCTCAAATATATACAAGCATGTGTGTGTTTATATATAAATATATATATATATATATATATAATATATTTATATTATTAATCGTATATATATAATATTTATATATATATATATATATATATATATATATATATATTACCCCACATATATTATGTAAACACAAACTTTTATTTTGGATGCGATTAATCGTTGACCGCCCTAGAGATTATTCCTTAGTTTTATTATTGTTGTTTTTACATTCATTGTGGAAATCATAGGCCCTGCAATGGCATTTTAGACCATCCATGGAATGGCAATTGAGTGCAACATGACCTCACAGACCATTTTGACAGGAAAAGGCCATTTTCGAATGCATCTGGATGAATGTAGACGTAGCCTCACTGAATTTCCCATGTGTTCTCCTGCAGTCGTTTGTAGAGTTGTACAACCTGACGGCAGATCCCCATCAGCTGGAGAACATTGTGAAGAAGGTCGATCCTTCCCTTCTGCAGATCATGAACCAAAGGCTGATCAAGCTGGAGTCCTGCATAGGAAACGGCTGTCGGATCCTCAAATAAGTCCAGCTCGAGCGGAGAACGCCATGTGAAGATGTGTCGGGTTTTCACTTGCACAAACCTCTCCTGAAATTGTTCAAGGGATAGTTCACCTAACAAATGTGGATTTGCATTTGGTGCAAAAACGAAAGTCAAACAGGTTTGAAACGGGGTAATTAGGGTGAGTAAATATTGACATTTATTTGGAGTGAACTGTCCCTTTATTTCTGATGCGGTGAAGTCACGCACACGCCCCTCCTATAAATGTGAATGTATCTAGAGTGTGATTTTACTTCAAATGCTGAAATACAGCGAAAAGAAAAGCACTTCTAAAGCCTTGAACCAATTCAACTGGAAGTTTACTCGTCCTCAGGCTTTCCTTACTTCCTACTGTCGTCATGCAATGTTTTTGGAGCATTTTTATGGTAAATGAAGTTTGAACTAAATTTTGACGACTAAAATATACTATCATCAAAACATTTACCTGTTGCATTTTATGAGTTTGTACCGTTATCTTTGGTTATGCATGGTTGTTTTGTTTTCTTCATACTGTGAATTGAACCATATATGTATCTATGTGCCTCATGTGCCACAGTGGAAATCCTGCTCTGATATCTTTTTAAAATGAATTTTGCTTCATAAAGGGAAAATCTGATATTTAAGGGAATTTTGCCAACTTCGATTTTAATCCATATGATTGTGCCTTTTTGCACTAAATCAGTGTTTGTGCCTTTGTATGATACAAATGTCTAATTTTGAAAAATCAATAAATTTACATAAAATAAATTAACTTTGCAGTGTCTATTTGATGCTACAGCACATTACTGCCACCTGCTGCACTGGAATAACCTGTGACATGTATGAAGACCCCACCGGGTACCACTCATCTCCACTACAAATAGGAAAAAGAAGCTACAATTTGCAAAAGCTCACCAAAATTGGACAGTTGAAGACTGGAAAAATGTTGCCTGGTCTGATGAGTCTCGATTTCTGTTGAGACATTCAGATTGTAGAGTCAGAATTTGGCGTAAACAGAATGAGAACATGGATCCATCATGCCTTGTTACCACTGTGCAGGCTGGTGGTGGTGGTGTAATGGTGTGGGGATGTTTTCTTGGCACACTTTAGGCCCCTTAGTGCCAATTGGGCATCGTTTAAATGCCACAACCTACCTGAGTATTGCTTCTGACCATGTCCCCATCCTCTGATGGCTACTTCCAGCAGGATAATGCACCATGTCACAAAGCTCGAATCATTTTATATTGGTTTCTTGAACATGACAACAGGGTTCTCAAGTTTGAGCAAAAGCTTGGAGTGAGATCACACGCGGTTAGGGGAGGAGCCATAATGAAGCCCCGCCCCACCCATCCCCGCCCCCAATTTTACCCATTGTTCATAATTAACCAGAACAAATTAAAATTATAACAATTAGTAAATCTGATAAATGACAGAGCAATTCATCACATCAAATACTCTTTAATGCAGTATTACAAATATAGCTAACCAAAAATATAACAAATTGCTCCAAACAGTTTCAAACAAATCTTTAAAAATTGCATTTTGATTTTTGAATGCGTCTTCTAGGCGAATGATTTATTGTGTGGAGGGACATTGAGAACAAATGGACAGATTAGAGTGCACCACCTCTTCCACTGTCTCCTCCTCTAATCTGGCAACCTTTGTAGGGGGCTTACCCTTTGGTGCCCAAAATGACAAAATATCTTTCTGCTTTTTTCCTGACATCTTTGAAAAATACAAATGCAACATTATGACAATGATTAAATATTACCCAGAGCAATCTGCTGTAATACATCCTTAATGTAACTAGAAAGACTATTAATATTACAGTATAATATAATTTAAAATAAAATCAGTAAATCTTCATTCCTTTCCATACCCACTAACATTTCTCTTAGTTTCAGATAACGTAAGATAGCCAAACTGAGCCTGGTTGCAAAGTAGTTGTAGAGTTTTTGACTGCATCAATAATAATGTACAATGGGCTACATATTAAATGTTCTAGCCCAAAAATGTTAGACGAGCTTCTTCCAACTTACCTTCTTCTCCATCACGACACATGTGTTCGCGCGATGTTGTTGGTTACCTAGTAACGAACGTACGGTGGCCGAGGATGTTCCGTCCATTTCCGTGTGTTCGCGCTACTGAATGACATGTCATGTATAGATCAGTGGTGCACGCAGCGCGCATATGTTGCCTAGTAACGAACGCAATCTGGCGGAGATACGCGCTGGCGGCAGGAAACTTCACTTTGTTTGCCTGCGCCTCGTATAGAAAGCTTTCAGCCAGGACAACTTGGTTGGCATTGCCTTTTCAGCGTGAGAAATACATAGTGTGGCGTGTGAGCGTGTGAACCGGTCGAAATGCGTGTGTCTCACGGCCAATGCGTGAGACTTGAGAACCCTGTGACAATGAGTTGACTGTACTAAAATGGCCCCCACAGTCACCAGATCTCAACCCAATAGAGCATCTTTGGGATGTGGTGGAACGGTAAACTTTATGCATAATATATGTATGAATTGCTCAATTAAAGGCTCAAAGTTGTTTTAATCTCCTTAGGTCCATTTATACAATGCAAAATACATAATTCACTGCTTTTTGTGTGGAAAACAACCTTTATTGACACAAGCTCAATGTATGAAGCAATGCAGATATAATTTGATCTTTATAAAGGCTTTTTTACATTGCGATGTGAATATTTTGACTAATGATTTAATTAAAATGCAAGGCCTTCCTTTACACTTATTGAACACCTAGAAATAGACATTTCACCCCTTCAATAACCAAGCCGCAACATATTGCCTTAAAGATATTTGTAGACTACTTTTTCTTCTACTGTTTGCAACTCGATTTTAACTGGACATTTGTAGAAGTGTGAGAGCAGTTTCTCTGTGTAGCCAATGAGGAAGTAGAATTTACTCGGTAAGAGTTTCTGTATCATCACAGCACAGATGACCAGGATGTTGCCTCTGCGTTTGATCACCACCTCATCCGCTAAACAGTTGTGAAACGTGCCGTATATGAAGCGCCTGATGAAGACGTCCTCCACCACGCGCTCCGCCGCTCCAGCTTCACCCTGAAGATTACCTACGGTATGAGGTATAACAAAGATTGTTATTCAGGCACTTGTAATGTTTGAGTGGGATGTGTAATGTAAAGATTGTTACTCACTAGTGTGTTGTGAGAGCCAGCCCTTCCTGTGGCCGATGTGATGAGGGTGATGCACCTGCTCATACGTCAACGGCCGGTCTCCTTTACCCACTCGAATACGAGCTGCACGGTTCTGATGGACAGAAGAGAGATCGTCTAGGTTAGAGACGCTTCTTAAAGGGATAGTTCACCCAAAAATTAAAATTCTGTCAATGTTGTTTTAAACCTGTATGAGTTTCTTTCTTCAGGTATAACACAAAAGAAGATATTTTGAAGAATGTCTGTAGCCATTGACTTCCATAGTGGGGTCCATCAACCATATTCTTCACAATATCTTCTTTTGTGTTCAGCAGAAGAAGAAATTCATACAGGTTTGGAACAACTTAAGGGTGAGTAAGCTTAAACTACTCATTTACAAACACCTTTTGGACTCTGCCAATACTGCAGTTGGTTAAACCTGTTTCTCTACTTCCTTCAAATAGTATTTGATGTGTTCTAGCTTTTGTTTCAAATGGATATTGTCACCAGACCTGCTATTTTGAAATGGTTGTGTTGATGGACTGATGTGGAATCAATTACCTCATAAATATTTACCACTGGTATTGTTGCCATTGATTTGTTCAAGATACATATCAGTAATGTTTTTTTTTTTTAAGGCAAGTTTATAAAAGCTACTTAAATACCCTAATTGAACTAAGGTCTAATCCTGACTTAATCTAAACATTGTCTGTGAAACCAGGCTTTAATGTCAGACAAAATTAATCTTAAACTCACCTATACTCACTAATATTGATATATTTTATACATTTTGTTGCGAGTTGTTGCTTGTTTTTGGTCAGGTTTCTTTCATTTATTTAGTATCACATCCTATCCAACTTTCAAATGTGTTTTCAAAATGTTTTATTAATATTTTCCAATTTAGTATACATATAAATATGGGGCAATATAAGTAGCAAAATCTGTTAATAATCGTAAACATGTATTCAAAAAAATTATTAAAACGTTTTTTTCTTTTCGTTTTTTTATCCAAATGTTCTAATGTCTGCATTTGTAAATCTTCAAAACCAACAAAAAATTAGAAGATAAATTAAAAGAAATGTTTTTGGATGAGTAAGGATAACACAAAACGCATTATAAATCTGACAAACCCATCTGAAATCACTAGATTTGATGATCACATACCTTTAAACAAGCTGCAGTGCAGTGAATGTTCCTGAAACATGCCGCCGAGTTTAACTGGCTGGTCACCATCTACAAACACATAGATTATTGAATAAATGACATGCATTTATTAATTCTATAATCCCAAAATCAAGCTTCACATTACGTTTAGTGCCATTATCTCTTATTTATATATGTTTATCAGAACGCCTTTCATTTTCTACGTCAGTTACACGGTATGGAAGACTCTCGCCTGTAAATACGGGCCATTAGTTACAAAAGCAAAAAAACATTCAGAATGAAATCTTACCGACAACAATTTTGTCTGTCTGACCAAGGACGTCGCCATGTTTTTGCCCACAAATTACAAGTCGTTACGAGCGCATTACTGCCACCTGCCGCACTGGAACAACATTTTATCCTGTGTAATGTATAATATAATTTAAATAAATGTAGTTCAACGTCATTATACATATTAACACACTTTAATATCAATATATTCATATAATATAATATTGAAAACTAATTATAATAATTTTAATTATAATAATATATATTTTGGGGTTCCATTTGTATGGGGTTAAATGTAATATTGTAAATATATATGTAAAGTTTTTTCAAATGTTTTGTTTTGACCTGTGGAGGGCAGTAATACCACGCTCAGCAGCGTCAATGCCAGAAGAGTGTTTTGTTTTTGTTTTTTTCTTTTACTGTCTATGTTTTTGAACTAACAGACTTTTATTTTGTACTGAGTGAACCGGAAGCGCCTAGGCAGCTGCGTCCTCTCGAAAGATCTGTTGTTGCAGTGCTGTTTCATAAGTTTTCTGCGGGTCTTCTGTTGCTTTACGTTTGTTTTTCATCAACAAGCATCTACATTAAACAGCGTTGAGTCAAAATTAATCCCGCTGAGCTACTCAGCCATGTCTTCTCCGGTGGAAATGACGGAGTTATATGATAACGCGCTGTTAGGGATCCTGCAGCATGTTGGAAACATTCAGAATTTCCTGCAGGTTTATTTTGGGTTCCTGTACAGAAAGACGGACTTCTACCGTCTCCTTAGCGGCCCACAGGACCGCATGGGCTTCCCCCCCGGAGTAGCTGAGAACATGGTGTTCAAGGTACTGAGCGACTTTTGTTTTGAGCCATTAACTGACTGGATTCTTTATAAATAAGTATGACAGTACCATGGTACAGCGATGGCACCAGCTGGAAATGCCATGGTAGCGTTATGATGTTTACTAGTGTCCTGGTAGCTACTAGTTCAAAAACCTGGTATGGTCTTGTTTTGCTGGGAATTAATGACAATGACAGCTAGCCTTGGGTCAGTGTTGTAATTTTGTTTTGGCAATGACAGTAAAAAAAAAAAAAAAAAAAAAAAAAAATCTGAAATATTATTTATTGTAATTAAAACAGTAATTACATTTTTTAATTATTAATTCATTTTAATTAAATTATTTACAATAAAGGTCATTAAAATATTATTTTATGTATATGATGCCACTTTATAATTGCTCTAAGTGTGTTTAAAGTCCCCGTGAACCGGAAGTTGCAAACGATTTTTCTCCAGTGCTGTGACGTATTTCCAAGTGAAACGGAATATTGAACAGAGGGCAGGGTTTTACTCTAGCGCTCCTCCTCTCCATCTCTCGCTCATAGCAAACTAACGGTTTGAGGGGAGTGGTTAAGCGTTTCCCCACCCAAGCTGTGAAACCTACGTCATCAGAAAAAGAAACCGTTCCAGACCGGAAGTAACTTTTCAGATTTTGATTAAAGATTACCAAGGTAAAACATTTTTTTAATATATTTTTACTTGCACGGATTAATTGTTCACCACAAGACTAGTAATATGCGCTAACAAAGTAAATAGGTTCAATTTTGATTTCACGGGGACTTTAAAATTTTTACTTTAAATAAATTAAAAATAAAAACAATTTGATTATTCATATATTTATAGTATGCCACCTTAAATGTCTCTTAAAAAGAATGAAATAATTTGTTAAATTGGCTGTTAGTGTCTTTAAAAAATAATTAAATTAATTTAAATTAATGCATTATTAATTATTTGTATTTATATTATGCCTCTTTATAATCACTGTAACAGTCTACGACAATAATTAAATTAAATAAACAATTTATTAAATTAAAAATAATTTATTTATATTATTTATAATATGCAACTTTATAATTTCTGTAATAAACTGAAGAGTCAAGTGTATTTACTGTCATTCTTCCACCAGACGTTTAAGTTATATGAGAAGCTTGCCGAGCAGGACAGAGAGAGAGCAATGAAGCAGGCCGAGGAGCCGAAAGCTGCTCCTCCTGCGATACAGGAGCTGGAGGTTCAGTCCGAGCAAGAGGCCGAAGCTCCTGTGGAGGAGAAGAGAAGCACAGAGGAGTCCACACCTGTCACAGCGTCATCAGCGCCGAGCGAAGAGACGCCAGCAGGAGCCACAGCGGCATCACACGCCGATTCTGACACCACTAAAGTGTACGTTTGACTTTACATTTGTTTAAAAAATACTAATACTGTCTGATACACGCTACCGTTCAAAAGTTTAGGGTCAGTGAGAATGAATACTTTCATTTATCAAGGATGCATTCAATTGATCAAAAAGAGACAGTAAAGCCGTTTATATAGCGGCTTTTTAAACACACTCGACCACATGAGCGTTTACACTATGAAAGCAATTCGGGTCTAATGTGTTTTCACTACCTCTGGAAGTGGCAGAAGGTGGACAAGCTTTTAGACCCCATTTACACCTGTGTTTAGAGTCGTCCACTTGTGGACCAATACAAAACATCTTAATACCAGCTGTGAACAAGGCCTGAAGGTATAGTTCACTTTGAAATTAATTTTTGGTATGTTTTAGCTTACCTCAAGGACTTTTAATATTTTTAGGTCAAACCGCTCAATCGTGTCTATCAGTCATATAATGGAGGTCTATGGTCACCACCTCAAAGAGCATGCACAGAGAAGTCCAAATTAAACATGATTTAATGACTCGTAAATGTAAGTACACATTGATGGCTTAAGACACAATAAGAGCGGTTTGTGTGAGAAAACGAACAGTATTTATATCGTTTTTACCTCTTGTAACCACAGCCACAAAGGACCCGCGCCCTCAGATCATTTGGACGTGGCTGTGGTTACAAGAGGTAAAAACGATATAAATACTGTTCGTTTTCTCACACAAACCGCTCTTATCGTGTCTTACGCCATCAATGTGTACTTACATTTACGAGTCATTAAATCATGTTTAGTTTGGACTTCTCTGTGCATGCTCTTTGAGGTGGTGACCATAGACCTCCATTATATGACTGACAGACAAGAACGGTTTGACCTAAAAATATCAAAATTGAAACTACTGCGGAAACAAAGACACCTACGTCTTGGATGCCCTTGAGGTAAGCTAAAACATAGCAAAAATGCGCTCCTCTGAGAGACGTCTTTTAAAAAAATCTTACCTATTTGTGTTCTGCATTTCCAGTGGACAGGAAAGCTATCAGTCCAATGCAGACAGTTACAACGGTGCTGTCAGAGACAATTACACCTGGTCGCAGGATTACACGGATGTGGAAATCCGAGTGCACGTGCCGCCTACCGTCGTTAAAGGCCGACAGGTGTGTGTAACCTTCTGCCATCTGATTTTATCACGCTTACTGCCTTACAGATTGGCACCATCCCCATTCAGATTGACTTTTATCTTGCTGTCTAGTATTACGACAAACTAAATTCGTTAACAGTCTGCTTTCCATTCCGTCTTTCCGTGCAGGTGTCAGTGGACCTGCAGTCGGGACGGGTACGTGTGGCCGTGAACGAGGGAGCATCTCAGAGAGTCCTGATAGAGGGAGAATTCAAACATAAAATTAACACGGAGAATTCCCTGTGGAGCCTGGAGCCCGGCCGCTGCGTTCTGGTACACATTATTTTTGGACGCTATATTTAAAAGTTTGATAGACTGAAGTATCAGCCAATCATTAGCTATTTTGAGATGGCTCCGCTTTTCTGAAGCTTTATCCTCACCATTGTAAGGTCTAAAATTTACTGACAGTCTTGTGGCTTGTCTGTGGATAATAAACACTTGTTTTTTGTTTAGTTAGATCAAATAGAGCATTTTCGTGCACATTTGCAGTCAATACTGTTTTAACCCTTTACCTGTCACCCCTCCTTTTGATAATTGACATTAAAATGCAATATACAAACTTAAATGGTTGTAATTCAAGAATGCTTTGGATATATAGACGTAAGTTTGGTCTTGTTTTTAAAGAAAACAATCAGCAGATTATTACTGAAGTGAAAGCACTTCAAAAAATTAAAGTATGAAAAAGTTATGGAAGTTATAATTTACAGTAAATAAAATATACTTTTTTCATATAAAATAAATATTTTACAAAATATTTTTTACTATAAAATTAAAGCTATATATCTAACCAAGTTGTGTTCTCAAAAATTGAAGTTCCCATGAGATTTTGTTTAGGCGTTATCCCAAAAATAGGCACCGGGTGCCATTGAATTCCATTGAATTTAATTGTATGCATTCTGCCATAACAAATTAATAAATTTCTAGCCAAATATTACTTAATATTACTTCTGTCACTAAATATGGAACCTTGAGACTTAGACCTTTCTGACAATATATGTTTTGTCAAGATTAGAAAAGGTTTTGATAATAAATTATGAAAGATGATGCCCAAAAGGGGCGGGGCCTAATTAATAAATACCGTTTCTATGGTAACACAGTGTCCACAGAATGAATTCTGATTTCATAAGCTTTCAAATGATACCTAATTTATGATAACTACTAAAATATGTGATATAATAAAATATATATATATGATATAATAATATATATATATATAATATCTTATACTTTTACCTTACTTTTTAAAATATAATTTTATCTTTTTTATTGACAGATACTAGATTATGTTTTATTTTGAACTTTTAGTCCTAAAAACCAAAGTTTCTTAAAAGTGTGAATGAAAAAAACAGCGCTAAAATATCTATTTGGAGTCTTAAACCTTTCCAACGTTATATAGTTTGTCATGACTAGATTAGGATTTAATAGTAATATACTTAAGTAAATTTAGATTTTTGTCCCGTATACGGACAAGTGACGGGGGTTAAAAGACGTCTCTTAGGTTCACCAAGGCTTCTACTAGTTTCAACATCAATAATGATCAGAAATGTTTCTTGAGAAGCAAATCAGCATGTTAGAATGATTTCTGAACGATCATGTGACTCTGAAGACTGGAGTAATGAGTAGCTTTGCACAACAGGAATAAATTACATTTAAAAATATATTCACATTTTTGTGTTGTAATAGTAATTCACAATTTTACTGTTTTTGCTGTATTTGTAATCAAATAAATGCAGCCTTGGTGAACATAAAATACTTCAAAAGCAGTTATTTACATAGAATTATATCTCTAGATATTGTATGGAATTATTTGAATTTTTGTGTCAACGTGAAACGGATACAGATCTGATGTATTTTGTTAGTCGTTGTAGACAGTCGTGATGATTATTTGGACTTTTCCTCCAGCTGTCCCTCAGTAAAACCGGGGAAGTTTGGTGGAGCGCCGTGTTGAAGGGCGAGACTGAGATCGATGTGAACCAGATCAACCGGGAACGCACCATGGCAACCGTAGATGAAGAGGAGCATGCCGTACTGGACCGCCTCACGTTTGATTACCACCAAAAGCTCCAGGGGAAGCCACAGAGCCACGAGATGGTGAGCACTAGAGCTGCATGATTCTGGTTACTTTCAATTTGTTGTTTAAAATGGAGATCACAGTTCTTAATAGACAACAAAACTAAATAACGTAATTTACTGGAGGTGCGGACCAAATTTTTATTGCTGCTGACTATTTAAAAAGTATTTATGTGTTCATGTTCAGGTCATTATACTAAAATCATTCTGATGACAGACTTTGGCTTAGGCATTTCAGAATGATCAACCCAACATTTGTACAATGAAATTGGTCCGCTAGTTATCCAATCACATCCTTTGTTGAGGCAAAGTCACGTCGTCCTCAATTGAGTGGAGTTTTTTTTTTTTTTTCCACAACATTTTCAGATTGAATGCGCATCTTGGTGTTTTTATGACATATAATAGGCAGTGTTGGGCATGTTACTTAAAAAAAGTAACTAGTTATAGTTACTAGTTACTAAAGTAAAGTAACTGAGTTAAATCATTATGAAAGTAACTAATTGCCGGGGAAAGTAACAATTGCATTACTTAAAAAAAAAAAAAGGTAAAATGGGTTTATGTCAAATAACTTGGATGCACCCAATATGAAAGGTTCTCTGAGCGATCCTGGGTGTTGACGTTCGGAATATTTTCAAACAAATCGGAGGCTAGCTAGACCCTCCCTCCTCCGCATCTCATCTCCTCCCCCTCCCTTCCGTGCTTCCTGAAATAATTGTGAACGTGCATTTCTAGCTAATTATATCCTTGTGTGGGTTTGGCGAACATAAAGCGTCAATTTAGAAGATAAAAAACAATTTAACGTTACCCACCTGTCCAGCAAAAACAGAGCAACCTGAATGTCGGACTGGAAGCCCTTCTGCCGCCGGAGTTCTCGCCATCGTTAAAAAGCTTTGCTACCGATGTAAATTCGGAACTTCGCACGTTCTTTATCCGACTCCTTCTTCTTTTTAATTTGTTCTTCAGAACGACGTCTCTTTGGTCGTGTTTCGGCCATTTTTCAAACTTCCCTCTGATGCTTCTATCTCCTTCACACACACACACCCTTCATGTGCACGCGCACTAACCCCCCAGACCCACCCTCAAATACTTCTTGCCAGTGATTGGCTGGAACACTGTTTGTTAGGTTTCGTGGTCCGGGTGAGACATGATTGTTTTTGTTGCCGTTTGTGGAGCCTGTGGTGTCTACAGAGACCGCGTTTTTTTACAGTGTGTTTAGGGGACAGGCAGCTAGCCGATAGTGAGGAGACGTTTGATGTATGTGACAAAAAATGTTTTGGCCCCACATCGCTTAGAGAACCTTTAAATATGTTAAATTAATGAAATGGACAGAATAAATTATTATTATAAAACATTGTATACTAATCGACACTATTGCTGTGTCGCTGTGGGACAATGTGAGATACATCTATAAAATTCAATATATTATTTTAAATATTATCATTACTATAGACAATAAAACATAAGTTTAGGTTTAGAACTTTTAATATTTCATATTGCACAGACCACAACTGGCCAACTAATAGTCTAAAAATAAATTATTAAATGTACCAAAAATTAATAAATAATAGGGCTGTCAAACGATTAATCGCGATTAATTGCATCCAAAATAAAAGTTTGTGTTTACATAATATATGTGGGTGCACTGTGTATAATTATTTTATATATATATATAAATACACACACATGCTTGTACATATTTAAGAAATATGTTCATGCATATACTGTATATAGATTTATATATCTATATATAATTTATATATATATATATAGATATATATATAATTTATATTATATATAAATATTTTATATTTAAATAATATTTTTTTCTTAAATATGCATGTGTGTGTATTTATATATATATATATATACAAAATAATTATACACAGTGCACCCACATATATTATGTAAACACAAACTTTTATTTTGGATGCATCGCAAATAAAATCGCGATTGATCGTTTGACAGCCCTAATAAATAGTAATAAAAACATATTCATACACTCTTTGTAGTGAAAATTAAACTGAATCCGAAGGTTATTTTTAAGATTTTATGTCTATGTAAATTAATTAAAACATTGTAGATGATACCAATAGGCTTCAGAGATTATTCTAATGCTGAAATTTGTAATTTATTTATAAACAAACTAAATAATGCTCGGACACACTCGGTCTCTCTCTCGCGCAGTCGGGCGACACACTCTCTTGCGCATTGTCGAGGGCGCTCTCGCGGCGTTCGCTTCACTTTAGTCCAGTCCGGCACCTCATAAACACACACACACACAAAACTTTGCAGGTCCTATGACGGAGAGAGAGCCTACTCGGATGGAAACCACTTTAGTGAGCTCAATTGCTATAGTAACGGCGCATTTTATTGTCATTATCGGCAGAGCCGATCCGCCCTATACGCTCACTACGCAAGCTGCGTAGGGCCCCGCAAATTACTCAAGGCCCCGCCTCCCCCTCCTCGTGTCATAGCGCGTCAATTAATGTTGACAAAATGAAGCGAAACTATCCCTCTGGTCACGATAAGAGAAATGAGAAAAAACATGAGAGTGAATTGCGGGAACAACATTTAGGTAAACTTGTTCCCTCCTCTCCAAATTTGATGTCAGTAAGCAAAGTAAAGTTAAGTTTATGTGCATTTCTATTGTGTTTTTTCGGTCTTGCTGACCTAGCTGGGCAGACAGGCAGTGCATCTCTTGCATCACTTCTCTTTGTGTCTGACTGACAAAAGTGAGAGTAAAATACAATTATTTATTACGTTTTTTTTTTTTTTGATAAACAACAAAGTGCAAGTTGCGCAACGGTGTTTGTTTACTGCAGCTCGGAAAAGATAACCGCGTCGTGTGTAGGCTATCATGCGTGTTCATATGCGCGTGCACGAAATGAAACGCGCATTTTTTTCAAGCAGAAATATATGTGGACATACTGTACAATATATGGGCGGGAAATGATGGCACTCCTCTCATCAAAGTACACATTATACATACATACTTTTAAAACAAGAAACTGATTATCTAGTCTCAGTCAATGTTAAACATTCTAAACAACTGCAGCAGCACTAATTATGCAAGATGGAAAGCAATATTGACAATTTGACATTGATTGACTATTGATATATAGGCTATATTGAATTTAAAATGTTGATTAGCTGGACATACTGGTCAATATGGATGCACATCCCTCAGTAAATAATAACCATAAATCAAGACTTGCTTCAACATGCATAATAAATAAAAAAAACTTTAACATGCCATGGCAAGCCATTTTAGCTTTTATTCATTCACAGATATCAAGAATATAATTTTTTTTAAAACTATTTTCAATCTTAATTCTTGATTATTTTTTACTAGTAAAGCCCCTTAGTTACATTTTTATCTACCAATGTCTATTTTTGATATCAGGAATTACATGTTCACTTGTACAAAAGTTAATTCTTGATATCAATGAGCTCACGTCACGGCGTCACGGGTCAGGTAGAGGGCCCCTTAGCAGAATTTTGCTTAGGGCCCCAGGGAGGTCAGGATCGGCACTGATTATTGGTAACGTCGCTGTAACGGGGGAACAGTCATTCGTTTGATTACTCGTTACTGGTTACTCGTAATGCCGTTTAATTATTACGCCGTTATTCCCATCACTGATAATAGGTGGATGGAAAAATAGCTAATGCCAGATACTTTTTGTAACACTCACTTGTCGCCACCTGCTGGTGTAACAA
Source organism: Pimephales promelas (assembly GCF_988280905.1). NCBI lineage: Eukaryota > Metazoa > Chordata > Actinopteri > Cypriniformes > Leuciscidae > Pimephales > Pimephales promelas. Next base: position 23,712,540 of record NC_142791.1, read on the forward strand.
TGCAATTGATATTCTTTATTTGAAGTTACTTTCAAATAAATTTTGATCATCAGTCTGAACTATAAACTTTTATAGTACTTCTGTGATAGTTTGATTTATTGTAACAGAAGTAATAAAACTGTGTTTGAAACGAGTTTGTGACGCTATTTTAGACTTCTACATTACAACTTCACTCTTTATATCAGCTGGAGATACGCCAACGCAGATCTGAATGTTCACTGCGATCGTACTTATCAAAGCTTTAATAGACACGAATCTTTGTCATTTAGGAATAAGTTTGCGTGTGTGTTTGAATCGAGATCACTGTCAATTCACAATAATAAAGCAGCTTAAACAAGTTATTTTCTATGTTGCTTTCTTACTTCTGTGGAACATAAAAGAACTTTAGTCCAAGCTTCAGCCCAAGGACACTTTAACATGCTTTTATTTATTTTTAAGGGACTTGTTGCATGAAAAACTATGTGGATATTGCAGTTAAAGATGTTTTATTTTGCATTTCAGAAAGTCCACGAGATGCTGAAGAAGGGCTGGGATGCTGAAGGATCTCCGTTTAAAGGACAGGACTTTGACCCCTCCATGTTCAACATCCCACCAAATGCTGTCCAGTTTTGAGGTTACACGACAACGTCAGATTTGAAGTCGGCACTTATGTAACACACTGAAGGACAGTGATGTGGCGCTTTCTTGCGGTGCTACAAAATGAACATCGTCGGTGTCTACGCTGCACAAATCATGCCAATATAACTCATTTGCTGACACTGATCATTGTCTCGTATTTTGCTAGTGTTTGGCATGCAGATTGGGACATTGATCATTTATAATTTTTAGTGTTTTATGGAATCAGTTGACTGAGGTTTTCGTTGGCTGCGTGTGTCTGTGATCGTTATGTTTGCCCCATTACTGACTATTCAGGGCTTATTATGTGTTAGTTTTCTTGCTATTTCAGTGACCTACAATAGGAACAGGGAAAGAAAGATTCATCAGATATATAAAACGTCTGTAAGCAGATTGATCAAACTCTCACATGGAATGAAATCAGATACATCAGATTTTTTTTTCTTTCATTTGTACCTAATTAAAACCTTTTGCAAACATTTAGTTTGTGTTTTTCTTTGATTATTGATATGCTGATCACACTGACAATGTGTGAGAATCATAACTATATATATATATATATATATATATATATATATATATACATACATATAATAATAATACATGGAAAAAAGTGATCCTCATTTATTTTAAGTGAGTATGTAGACAGTGACCAAATATAAAATATTAAGATGATTAATTTATGTTAAAGTAACAATATTTTTTTATATTTTCAGACAAATGTCTATATTGGGATAAAATAAAATATATTAAATTATAACACATTAAAATGTTTCATGTAATGACCCTCAGAAGTTTTAAGTGTGTTATGTAGATGTCCCACAAATCGTCAAATTTACGATATATTTGGTTAGTTAAATTTAACTAAATTGATTTCTAAATGTTTTAACTGTTTCATAATGATGTCACCTCACAACACACCTACTAAAAAAGGTGTTGCAGGTGTTTAATTCTTAACACATCTCAGATTTCTCTACCTGCTCATAGACTTTTTTGAAATAGGAAGATTAGTGATATTGAAATGGAAAGATTTCTGGCTTATTTTACTTTCTTTTTTTGTCAAATAAAGTTGTTGAAGCCTCTATTAAAAACAGTATGTAATTGCTACCCTGTAAATTATAAACTTGTCAAATTTTCTTTTCAAACTTGTCAAATGACTTTATTTCTCAGAATTGCGAGATATAAAGTCAGAATTGCGTGATATAAATCTGCAATTGCGTGTTATAAAGTCAGAATTGTGTGATATAAAGTCAGAATTGTGTGATATTAAGTTGCAATTGCGAGATATAAAGTCCGAATTGATTGATATAAAGTTGAAATTGTGTGTTGTAAAGTCAGAATTTTGAGATATAAATTATTCTGAGGGGGAAACTCGTGTTATAAAGTCAGAATTGCGAGATGAAACTCACAATTGTGAGACAAAAAGTCAGAATTGTGAGATAAAAAGTCTCAATTCTGTCTTTTTTCTCACAATTGCGACTTTATTTCTCAGAATTGTGACTTTATATCTCGCAATTGTGACTTCATTTCTCAAAATTCTGACTTCATATCTCACAATTGTGAGATAAAAAGTCACATTTATTATTATTTTTTTTTTTATTCAGTGGCGGAAACAAGCTTCCATAGAAATTAGACCTTTGTCCTTTTAATAAAAAATTTGTAAAAAATAATTTATATTTCTTTTCAAATTTTACATGCTGTCGAAGAAATCGTATCCTTTTTATTCTGAACAACGACTTTGATTCTTCAAAAAGTTCATAAAGAGATCAAAAAACTAATTCATATGAATCGCGCGATTTAGTTCAAATTTTCTTAAGAGACTCAATCTTTTTATATGATGAACAGAATGAATTTAGTTTTTCACATAAACATTGTCAAACCTGCTTGACGCAAGAACAAACCTCTTGCTGAAGCTCAAACGTGCTGCGTAACACAAGAATGAATCTCATTGGTTCTTGCTGAAGCTCAAACAACCTCATTGGTTCTCGCACATCAAGCGAAAAGTTAACCGCCACAACTGATATGTGGTAGCCTATGGTGTGACTATTGTTTATGTGTCTCTTCAGAAAATATTAGGAAGAAATAAATTAAGTTTTATTATTTCATTATAAACTTTTTGAAGCATTAACGTTTCAGTTGCATAGCTGTCAATGGAGGAACAGAAATGTCTCAGATTTAATGAAAGATATATTCATTTGTGTTCACGAAGACGAACGAAAGTCTTACGGGTTTGTAATCAATGACAGAATTTTCATTTTTGGGTGAACTATCCCTTTATGTTGTGCTAATGCATATAATACGGCATAATATGCTTTGTGATAATGTAATGTAACCCTCATTGTTCTTTGTTTTGTCTCAGTATTTGTTTATTATGTTTATCTTTCAGAAAAAGGTGCAGGTGTAACGCCACAAGAAGAGGCTCCGCTGCGCCCTCCAGCGGTAACAGCGTCTCTCTTTCCTACTCTCTCTCTCTCTCTTTCTCTCTTTGACACACACACACACACACACACACATCGGAAAACAAGTGCACTCACTGCAGTTAAACGGCGCATTCGGTGAGAGGTCGGTAAAGCAGTCGAGCCTGCTCGTCGGCGAACCTCTCCCTCCCTCACTCGAATATCCTCATCCACGTTTAAGTTTTGTCCTGAAAATCCCGCAACTCGAAGGCTCAGACGCGTACAGTAGTGCTGGAAGTCAGCTCGGATATTGCCGCGAACGCTGAGGGCTGAGAAATGGCAACGACAACTTGCACGCGCTTCACCGACGAGTACCAGCTGTACGAAGAACTTGGAAAGTAAGAGTCGCTTTCTCTGCTAGTGTTTAAGTGCATAACCCGAGTGTCTTATGTTGATGCCGCGCATTTATTAAATGTAAGTCCATATGCAAAAGCCCAGAGGAGTTGTCAGGAAACATTAGAAAGAGTTACTACTCTTTAACTATTTACAATTGATAATAAACAAGAGAAATCTGGTGGTCATTATGAGGATGTTGGATGCTTTTCGGCAATGCAATGAGGATCGATCTGTCTGGAAAGATAGAGCACTGTTACTGTGCATGTTTTCATATTTACTATATATGCACATCGACCAGGGCTTCGTTTTTCATGTTGTTTTTGGCACATTTAAACTCGATGCATCTTGTGCAGAATGCACAAAAAAGCTGTCAGGGAACATTATAGAGGGAGTTGCATTCATATACTCCCACTAGTGTGTTTATTTAAAATCTGCTCGTAAATATAAGCCGTCATGATTTTGACAATATTGCATGTGTTGTGGCTCCTCTGGTGCATTTCATGCAGAATGCTCAGAGGAGCTGTCAGGAAACATTAGAGGGGAGTTGCATTTAAATACACCCACCTCTGTGCATGTTACAATGAATACTCCTATCACACAGTCTCTGATCATGGATGATTTTGCTGCATTTTATATGTAGAACTCAAAAGAGTGCATTTATTGAATCATAAATACAGTATAAACAATCAGAGCTAAATTTAGAGGATATTGCATGTTTGCAGCCCCTTTGAATGCAGTTGCATAAATATGCATGGGAATATGGAACTATATAGATAAAGAATCGCATGTTTTGTGGCTCCTCTAGTGCATTTCATGCAGAAATTCTCAGGGCAGCTGTCAGGAAATATTAATGTGATTCTTATCTTGTATGTCTGAGGTATTGAGGGGTTATTTGGAGGTTGTGTTGTTCAGGGTGATTTATATTTGAGAGTTTAACAGGTCAATAGGTCGCAACTTTTGTATCTCCAAATGCATTAAGAGTTGTTTGTTGCTGGAGTGAAGGGTCTCTACATTGTAACGTGTGACATTTGGAGCTGTGAGAGCTGGGACGGCTGTTTGCTGTCTATAATATGTGTGTGTGTATGTGAGCGAGAGAGACATGCCTGCGGCCTGACGTTAGGAAATTATTTTACTCTCTCAGCGCCCCCCTCCTCCAGTCAGTCAGTAAGTATTGCGTTTCTTTCACACAGTTTTCTCCTGAATTATTAACCAGGCCGCGTGTATCACCCACAGTCATAATAACACACAAATAGTAGTAGACAGATTTCTCTTAGAAACTTCTTAAACTTCTAATTTTTTTTTTTTATATAAATGCTCTGTAGCTTTCATTTTCAGTTCATTTGAGCCCAGTTTATATTCTCTCTCGCAGACGTTTACAACTTTTGAGATGTTTTATAAGTGTGATATTTCAACAGATCTTCACCATGCTCAACTGAATATTTGACCACATCCTCAGTTTGTGGTGGAGACATGCATTTTAGCCGTTACTTCACTTTCTTTAGTAGATATTTGTTCATATCATGTTTGTTATGTATAAAGTAGTGGCCAAAAGTTATGTCTGGTCAAGGAAAATTGACATCCTCTCCCTTTATTTAAATATAAATAAATGTGTTCAAGATTTTGTAAGCATATTGCGCAGTTGCACTTGGAGTCAATTGTTTTATTTGTGATAATGCAGTGAAATTGTGCCGACATGAATTTTGCTCAGGCTGTCATACAAATAAATGAGCACACATGCAAATAACCAAGAGAGAACTAACAAAATATTAAAGGGATACTTTACCGTTTTACCGTTTTTTAATCAATTCAGTCGATTTTCTGATATATAGAAGAACATCCGTAACCAGACAGTTTCTGGTCCCATTGACTTCCATAGTATATATATTTTTCCTACTATGGAAGTCAATGGGACCAGAAACTGTCTGGTTACTGATATTCTTATAAATATCAGAAAATCGGCTGACTACATTCGAAAACGGTAAAACCTGTTTAACTCTGAGGGAGTTTTAAAATGATCCAAAAAAAAGTGGACTATCCCTTTAAGGCGAGACACGGCATGCAAAAACATAGTTTTTTTTTTCACTGGTCAATTTTGAGATTTTGGGCTATTTGTATTCAATAATATGTCGTCTTTCCGACTTGTGCTGATAAAAAGTCCAAAATACACATTAGAGCCAGACCGATATATCGGCAGGCCGATATTATCGGCCAATATTAGACATTTTCGAAAATATCGATATCGGCAGTTATAATGGCCGATAAATGAATATTTTAAAAAATAAAAATAAAAACGGAGGAATCATGGTTCAACCATGCCATGAGTGTTGGAGTTATATAGTTTGTCCACCAGAGGGCACTCTACACGTCCCTGTTGGCAACACTCGTGTATAACGCGCCACATCCTGCAACCTGCTGATCCAGCCATAGTCGGGCAGAGAGAACCAGTTATGCATTATCATAATATTTTAGTTAAAACTCATAATTAACTACAAATAACTAATATTAGGGAAATCTGTTAATATTTTGTTGTGCGTTTCTGAAATAAAAAACAATACTAATAATAATATCGGCCGATATATCGGAATATCGGATTTTAAAACCAACAAATATTTGTATCGGTATCGGCCTTCAAAATCCTTTATCGGTCGGGCTCTAATACACATTTAGGTCTTTATTTTACTACACTTTGTCTGTTTGCGTGTGTAGATTTCGTATGAATTCCTCAAAAGTTGCCATTCTAAATCATCCCGCTGCTCCGCGATCGCGATCCGCACCCTGTCATCGCACACACCGTTAGAAAGCTCTCTCTCTCTCTACTCCTCAATGCTGTTGCATTCAAATATGGTAATTTCCTGTTTATCAGCAACCAATCATGAAAGTAAAATGGGTCATTTAACTCGAAATGCGCAATCCTATAAAAATCTTTAAAGGCCGTTTTCTCAAAATGAGAGGCTTTTCAAGGCTATTGGCAGTATTTTCTGATTTACAGGGTAAGAAAAGGAGATATTCATAATCCCCTCTGAAAATGTATTTTCATTGAATATATCAACAAAATGCAAACATAAATTTGAACCTTGTTTTTTTTCAATGGTCAGATTCGTCACTTCAAAATATATGCAAATGTGCGCATATTTAATTAGATATAGCCTGATAAGTATTTAAACATAAAATTACAGAAAACTTGCAATACATTTTTTTCTCCTATTTATGCGAGTAATCAACTGGTAAAGTTTCATGGTGACATCTGTAAGTTACATTTTTTTTATCCTATTCACCTGCAGTGTCTCGCCCTCAGTGAACGCTTTTTCCTGCGAGCTTTGATTTTCTACTTGCATAGTAAACTAAAACCTGTAGCTGAAATTAACTTTTTTGCCAAATAATTTTGTCTGATAAATGACCTTAACCAAGTTTAGTTATTGTTCTTCACTCATATTTAAAAACATATAACATACAGTATTTTGACGATTTAATCAAACTTTTAGGGTCATTAAAAACAAATGTCTTCTCCAGACATCACTTTTGGCCACTATAAAAAATTAATTTTGCTGCTTTTTCAAATTGCTTAATTAAAATGAGCTTAAGCAACACAATTGCTACATTTTGTCCAAACTTAATTTGATTGTGTTCTTAAATATATTACATTTAAGTTTACTTAATCCATTTGTGTTGGATTACATGAATGATTTGTGTTGCATTAACTGAATATAAAGTGCTATAGCCAATAGATGGCTATAGTCTAGTAATTAATTAGTGTGACATTAAAATAAATTATATTCCATTGGAAGAATGAATATATGAATTTGAACACCGGAATCATATCAGGGGACAGGGAGCCTTTTTAAATTCACTGACACTATTAAATAAGGCTGTGCCCAAACGTAGTAAATAAGTTGGATCAACCTTAATGAATTAAGTTGACCCAACGCAAGTACAATAAGTTGGAATAACATAATTGCTAATAAGTTAATCATGAGGAAATCCTGTCCATGATTTTTTTTATGTTCATTCAAAGAGTTATTTTTTGAGTGTACTATATCGACCTCAAACTTTTAAGAAATATTTCTTGTCTTGAGCAGCAAATCACCATATTAGAGTGATTCTGAAGGGTCATGTGACACTGAAAAGTTGAGTAATGATGATGATAAATTCAGCTTTCAACATATTTTAAAATATGTTATTTTAAATTGTAATAATACTTTGCTATATTAGTATATTTTTGATCAATCTAATGAAAAACAATTGCTATTGTCTATTATTATATTATGAGTGGAATAACTTTCAGCTCATCTTGACTTGACCTGTCAGTCCAAAGTTGCGGTGTGTTTTTTGTAGTTGTTGTTTGTGAGTGTGTTTTCTGCTGTTGAACATGAGCAGCTCAGTGGCTTGGTCTTCCTGACAGGCCGACAGCTGTAAATCAGCTCAATGTCTCCGCTGAGACGCTCGGGCTTCTTCCAGCACTGATGAAACACACGTTTGCTAACAGAAACAGACGGGTCAGAGGTGAACGGACGGCTCTTTGACCTTCTGCTTTATTAGTTGAGAAGTTTCCATTCTTCTTATTGGAGTGAAGGACATCATGTGTTGTTTCCTTATGAAATTAATTATGATACATGATATTAGTTGGTGACGAGTATATCGGATTCTAATGATCGCATTGGCTGATGAGTTTTTCATTTTAGTCGACAAGTGTCATAAGCAAGAGTCAACCTTTATTTTAACAGAGCTGATATCCTTTAAAAGTAAATACTAATACTAACATAATTGAGTAAATGTTATGCAAAATTTTTTATAATTTTAGCAATTTAGCAACCACTACATTACATTATATATGTTAATTATGTTCATGTTAATATGCTGACCTTATCAGATGGCAATACCATTGTATTTAGATATAGTTTGCAAAATATATATATCAGCTAATTTTTGTAGATCTTTAAATGTATATGTGTTGTTTGAGTTTGAATATTGGCCTTTTTTTATTTAATAGCACTAACATAAAGTTACTATTTTAAAACACAAATTTATATTTTACCAATATTAAAATAAATCTCTTTTTTCATACTTTAAATTACCATGTTTTTATGCCTACATTAACTTTTAGCATTTAAAATAATTGATTTTAACTTTTTAGTGTTTTATTGTTTATTAATTCACACAAAATGTTCTACAATTGTATCAACAACAAAAAAACCAGTCAAAACATTAACATAAGCTTATTGTTTTCACTCAGAATTTTAATATTCATTACTAATTTACATGGTTTTACCATGTAAACAAATTATTACCTCGCGAACATATCCAAACGTCACAGTAAAATCTTTTTGAAAATAAATGATCGACATTTAGATGTTTTGAATGATGATTTAAGTCAAATGATGCCCAAAATTATCCAGTTTTGGTTTCTTTTAGTCCGCTAGCCAAGCGAAGCGTGCGCAGGTGATGTGCCCGAGGTCACAGAGGGGCATATGGTCTGTTTTTATCACATGTTAATATCACATGGATGTTTCCAAGGGCATTTGAGCCTGTCGGTGAGGGGCGGGAAGTCACGGATCCGACTTCATCTGTTCAGAGCGTCTGCTTGAGACATTCTAAGTGTGTTGTGTAACTGTAACAAGGTGGGCTAAAATTAGCTGGTAAGAAATGACATCAGACCATTATCACAACTGTCTCAAGTGATTTTTTTTTTAATGCAGGTTTTTCTGAAAATAGACCCAAGGCTGTTGATAGACACCGTGTGCTCTACATTTTGTCCCCATGTGAATATCATTTATGTTGTGTTTTCTGACTCTGTTGATGCTTTTGGTAAAGAAGATGTGTGCATAATGCCCCATAAAGCCCTTGTTTTCATGCTTGAATGTTCAAAAACACCTTATTTTTCCCATGTTTGACATTGTTGCAGCACCTCTCTTTCTACACTCTAAAAAATGCTGGGTTGTTTTAACCCAATTTTGGGTCAAATATGGACAAACCCAAAATGTTGGGTTAAAAATGTAATGTAAAAATTTAACCCAACGGCTGGGTTAGTCCATATTTGACCCAAAGTTGGGTTAAAACAACCCAGCATTTTTTAGAGTGTAGTCTGTCAGTAATGCTTAGGGGCTTTGCGTTTCCCATACAACTATGTAGTTCACTGCTTCACTACCATAGTATGATGCATCGTTGGAGAAATCAACCAGCTAGTCACGACTGTTTCTCGAAACCCATTGTCGCAATGTATCGTTCAACCACGTTGGTTTCGCACGTAGTGGAGTAAAAATGTAATTAAATTTTTAATTAAAAGATAAAAGAGTACTTTTAAAGCTACACTGTGTGATTTTTACCCCCATCTAGCGGTGAAAAGGTATATGACCATCCAGTGAATATTAGTTTCTATTCCTCTCAATTCCGATTTCGTCTTAACTCCTACGGTGGCCAATGTAGTCCAAGATTAACATGGCTGCCAGTTCGACCTCGTCCAACTCAAACGTAAACGCGAAAGGCGAAGCTTGAATTAACAGGTATGTCCCTCTTTGGCTAATATACTTTCAAGATGGGGGGAGGCAACATGGCGACCGACAATAGAAACCCTTACCCGTATGTATTTTTAATGACATATTATACACTCACGAGAATACTTTATTACTTGAACAAAGTAAATATATATTAATAAGCATATATATTTTTGAAAGAACTAATAATTTTTAGCTAAGAATAAACTAAAAGAGTTACACAGTGCAGCTTTAATTAAACTGTTTGAGATCCTATTAACGCTAGATTTTTTAAATATAAATTATAGACATGTCATCTGAGGACTATTTCTAATTGTTCTTAGCTATTTAGCTTTATTACCATACTCAATATTTGGCTCGTTCTTGCATAGTAGAGCACGTTCGCACATGTGCACTCTTCAAAATCGGTACTTTAAATCTTTTGAAAAACTAAAAGACGTAAATTACTTTTGTATGTATTCTAAATAAAAGGCACCGGTTGTACTGAATGTCAGCTTGCTTATTTTGCTCAAGATAAGGATTTATTGCATCCAAATGTGATGCAACATAGAAAGCCTCTAACCACAGGTCGAGAGCTGTCGTTCAAAGTCAAACCACGCAACTTTGTGATGCTGTTTGCGAATGTTCGTTGGAACGATTGTTTCGGGCAACACCGACTTGTTGAACTATGCTAATAACGACGGAACTTGCGACCATTGTTGGCTAACGATGCTTTCGGGAAACGGACCCCTGTTTATTTCCTGTCTCTATTGGTGCTTTTCCATTACCAGTACCAGCTCGACTCGGCTCGACACGGCTCGCTTTTCGGTCCGTTTTCCATTGCAGACAGTACCGATAGATACACAAATAGTACCCGGTCGTCATAGTGACGCCTTTCGTTCCTCGTTGCCCCATCAACCTCTCGCTGGATCCTCTCTTGGGCAACCAAACTAAGGAAAATCTGCACCTTCTCGTTTAACCATGGCGTATTCTTCCGAGTTGCCATAATAATAGTAGTAAGTTTAGTAACCATAGATATCTATAAAGGCTAGATGTGTCACGGCGGAGTATTTATCGTCATCACAGGCGGCCATCTTGTCACAGACAGGCTTTCTGGCAGGCTCTGTGGTATCTGATGTAAGAAATACTCTTTATCTAGTTGAAATCTTGACGGATTTACAAACGGTTTGGTTTCTTACAAACGTTATTAACGTGGCTATAATTCTGGATGATTATTTATTTATACACTTATTATTCATAAGTATGCAGTATCATAACTACATCTCTGCCATTTATAACAAACTAGACCGTTTGAAAATCGGTAGAAAATTGAGCAAGTTACGGTGATTTAAAAAGTACATGCACCATCAAAACAATGTTACCAGTGAGCGAGCTGCCTGTGACAAGATGGCCGCCAGGTGCTGACGTCGATCTCCATTGGCCAGCAGCGCGGACCACACATCTAGCCTTTATATACATATCTATGTTAGTAACTGTCTCTGGACAAATTATTTAAACATGGCGGGGTTATTCTGGATACTCCATCTGGCGCGTGTAATGATGACGATTCTCTCTGACCAATCAGCAGTCGGCATTGTTTTCACGTGACATTTTAGTATCGCCTTAGCTCGCCTAAAGCCCCGTTCACATCTCCAGCGACACGCAGCGTCAAAGCGACATGATCCCATTCATTTCAATGGAGCGCTAGCGACACGAGCGACAGTGATCGTTGGCGACAGAATGTGGACGTGTCGAGGCAAGCGACAAAAGTTGAGAAATTTCAACTTTATGCAAATGAGAAGCGATTTTCGCGAGCGACAACCAATAGGAAAGAAGACTTTCAGTGGAGTTCATGCGTCACTGTCTCGAGTGCAGGCAAGACAGAAAAGAGTTCGAGGACGATTTCACTGTTTAATATGATTTGACTTTAACAATCCGCTGAACACTGCTCTGTTAATATAAACACTCTCCCAACAGCATACGGTTTCTTTTTAGCCTTAAAAGTTATTTATTTCAAGTCAAATTAAAATTATATTGTTGTATACTGTATATCACTCGTGATGGTATTTTGTATAGATATGGCAAGACGTGCAGTCAACCAATAACATTAGAGCGACAGCACTACGAACGCCCACAAACAACATCACAGTACAGAGCCTAGCGACACACAGCGACAATGTCGCTGGCGGTGTGAACGGGGCTCGCTCAGAGCCTCGCCGGAGGTGGTACAAAAAAAGGACCCGAAAGCAGGCACAGGTACAACTTTTACACAGTGGAAAACCAAACAAAGGCGAGTCGAGTCGGTACTGTGTAGTGGAAAAGCGCCACATGAAACCCGTCCTCCCAAAAAGTACAACGAATTCTGATTAGTTGGCTGGGTAAGTGTGTTGTGATTGGTCAACCATTTCGAGCGTGTTTAGGGAAATGTCACGCCCCTTCCCATAACCGCAAGTTTCAACACACTACTAAACTCAAAGCCCCGCCCATTTTTATTTTTGAGCGGGAATTATTTAAATAAGGAATATTGTACTGTGTTTGTTCCTGGAAAAAAAAGGGTTTTGAGCAGATTTTGGGGTTTGGGGGGTTCTTCTAGTTCAGCGGTGTATCTGCAGATCTTCTGAGCTGTGTGTTTCTCTCGTCTGTTTCTTCAGGGGGGCCTTCTCAGTCGTGCGACGCTGTGTCAAGCTGTGCACGGGCCAAGAGCATGCTGCCAAAATCATCAACACCAAAAAGCTCTCGGCAAGAGGTAATTCATGACTGCTGGAAAATGTTTTTATGCAGGGAAAAGGGTGGGTGATATGGCTAAGAAACCTATGGATATTTTTCAGTTGATATGTATGTACTGTAATATTTATGTATTGTGCACTGACATGGCTAAAAATTCTGTTTTTGTTTCAAGCAAACATCTTGAAATTATTTTAAATATTTAATGTACGAAATGAAATACTACTGTATTTAAAATATCACAATATTTGATATTCATTTATGCTGTCAGAATTAACGCAATAATGCATTTGATGGATTTTTTTTCAGTTTAGCGCGTAATTTAAAAAAAAAAAATTGACGCAGTTAACACAGGATCCGTTTTTTTTTCATCATCTTTTGTCTGCTCTACAGTATATGATCACAATATCATTCATTCAACTGCTTTTAACCTATTTAAGCGCAATAAGGCGCCAAAAAAAATAACTTAAATCTGTACCGGTACGCTGTCTGTGGCGCGGCTCTCTGTGAACAAACTTTGAAACGCGCACAGAAATCCACTTCAGACAGCGCACCAGTGCCACATTCAGTTCTCTTTCATGCTTGAATGGACAAAAACGTTGAGTATCCTCATAAGCACAGTCTTATGTGAGTTAAATAAAGTGTTAAATGACCGAAGTGTCAGATCTTAAAGTGACAGCAGCCTAATAATCCTGCTGCTGTCTGTCATTAATGTTAATCAAAGAACAAAAGACAAAGAGATAATCAAACACTGCTCTTGACTGAATAACTTTTGTAGCTTTAATAAGGATTAACCTACATTTAATTAATTATTTATGCAGTAAATACTGTGAAATGTTTGATAACTTTATTCAATTTCTGTAGATTTCCGACCTGTTAGATCAAATATTTACTGCCCTTATATGGCTTTTTATGTTGTTTCTACATTAATTTGGAGATTTACTGTGAAATGTTTACAATATAAAAACATATTAAATGTTAGGTGTGATTAATCGTGATTATTACAATAAGTAGGTGCGATTAATAAGTAAAGAATGTTTAGTCGATTGACAGCTCTAATCATATGTTCAGAGTACACTACTGTTCTGAAGATTGGGGTCGGTGAGATTTTTTAAATTGTTTTTAAAAAAAAGTTTTGTAAAATGTAATTTATTCCTTTGATCAAAGCTGAATTTTTTGCATAGTAATAATACATTTTATTTATAATGCACTTTACATTTTAACGAAAACTCAAAGTGGTACAGTAGCAGGGGGTTAAAAACAGTGCCAAAAATATCACAAAATCAATAAATAGCAATAAAACACCACAAAGATAAAATTAAAATCATGAGTGTTAAAAGGCCTTTTGAAATTTACATAATATATGTGGGTGCACTGTGTATAATTCTTTTATATATATATATATATATATATATAAATACACACACATGCATGTATAATTAGGAAAACAGTTTTTAGATATAAATTATATATAAATATATAAAATCATAAATTATATCTAAATTATATATAAATCTATATAAAGTAAATGCATGAAAATATATCTTAAATATATACAAGCATGTCTGTGTATTTATATATAATAATTATATACAGTGCACCCACATATATTATGTGAACACAAACTTTTATTTTGGATGCGATGAATCGTTTGACAGCCCTATTTTTTGAAAGATTTTTTTCAAGAAGATTTATTTGAAATAGAAATCTTTTATAACATTATAAATGTCTCACATTTGATAATGCATCTTGCTGAATAAAAGTATTAATTTCTTAATATACTCTCCCCAAACATTTGAATGATGTCTATTCTGAATAAGTCGAAATAGAAAAAAATACCATATTAAATCTAGTTTATGTCAAAATCCCATGCTTACTATGGTTCAAATATAGTACATTTTTGGCATTTTTCGGTGACTGTACTGAATGAATTATGGCAGCATGGATGAGTCTACAGTAAATGACTAGGCGAATATAAAAATGCCAGAGCTTGTAGTTGACGTGTTTGTTGTGGTGCTGTGTGATATTTTTGGAGAACAGGCCCGTGTGTGTGTGTGTGTGTTTTGGGAAATGTTGGCTCACAAGGGCAATCATACGGTCTGCAGGTCATCACAGGCAGCCTGACCGTTTGGCACACCACAGACAGAGCGTGTCTGTGCGGCCAACATGCCAAGAGCACAGCGTTCATCTCCCCACGGAGCGCAGACATACGTGTACATGCTCGAACACACACCCACGCTAGTGCGGAGGGGCTTCACTTCTCAAGTACTCAAACACAAGGGGCTTTTGTTTGACTGTTTGAAAGCTGCGCTTCTGCTGCCATCCTCAAACAAAGCAATGCCACACTTCAAGTGGAAAGATTTCAGATTGCCGCCTTGTCATCGCTGCTGTTGTTTTGACTCAGCATTTGACCACATCTGACACCTCACTGACGCCCATGCAATGATTCGTTTTCCGTGTATTCGTATTATTGTGGTTTGCAATGGAAACAGGGTTTAGATGTCATGTGAAGGCAATGTCAGTGCTGAAAGAGTTAATGCAAAATGTGGCAAGTTGAAACTGGAGCAAATGTGAGGGGGCGGGGCCAGGGTTGGGTGATTGACACATAGAGCAGCCAATGACTACGCAGTTCCCTTCCTCAAGAAGGGTTCTCTTATTACGCAATGGACCCTTTTCACAGACTGTTAAGACATGTTTCCACTGCTATTAACTTTGAAAATTGAGCAAATTTGTAGGACCGTGAAACGATTAATCGCGATTAATCGCATCCAAAATAAAAGTTTGTGTTGCATAATATATGTGTCTGTATAATTATTTTGTACATATAAATACACACACATGCATGTATATATTTAAGAAATATTTGCATGTATATATATTTACTCAAAATAATATTATATATAAATATTTGATACATTAATAACGCATTTTTCTAAAATATATACATGCAAATGTGTGTATTTATATATGCAAAATAATTATACACACTACACACATGTATTATGTAAACACAAACTTTTATTTTGGATGCGATTAATCATGATTAATCGTTTCACAGCCCTACAAATTTGCTTTATATTTTCACTTTGTCGGCGTGATACAGAAATTGTAATACTCTTTTCTTCCCTATTGTGACGCATATCTGTGTGAAGCGGCTTTTCGAACAAGGAAAAAATGTTGAGTGGGACTTGATTGTGTGCATTGCGAATTGATTGGATGGATGTGGTTTTCTATTGGTGGATCTCATGTGAGTGACAGGTTGCCCCGCCCTCACGCCAATAAACATCATCAGAGAAATGCAGCAAGAGGGACAGGAAGCTATTTTGATTAAAGATTACGAGGCACATGAATTTAAAAAAATGATAAATCATTTATAATAAATACTGCAATATTCCATACAAAACAAGAATGGTCCGTTTTGATTTCATGGTGACATTTCTAATACTATACATTGTGTTTTATTATCGTTTTGCACTGATACTGTTGGATGAAACCAAACTTGAACTGACTTGAGCTTTGTAGTGACATATGTAGAGCTGCTAGCTGAATCGACTCTTTTATAATTGGTGAACGTTACAGTTATTGAATCAACACTGAACTGAATTGAGACGAATAATATTTTGTAAAAGCATATTGAATTTTGTCTCATATTTGATGGTTTGCATCACTGATTCTGTAAAGCTGCATTGAAACAAACTGTATTGTATAAATAAAGGTGATTTGACTTGGCGTGAGGGTTTCTAATACATTGGTTGATGGATTTGACATCTTTCCACTGACCACTCTTGATCATTCTTTTTTTCTCTCTCTCTCTTTTGGAAAAATCATAGAAATGCTACCATGTTTTTTTTTCTTTTGCTTTTCGATCAAATGGGAATGCATGATTGATTTTTGTTAGAGTTTCTGTTTACGACCGTATAGTTTACTCAACTTTGATGAATTCCACTTTTAAGGGCCTTTAAAGGGGTGATGAACTGAGAAATCAAATTTTCCTTGAACATTTGGCATCTAAGAGGTCATCATATAAGAATATCCTGTAAGTTTTAGAACTGAAAATGTTCTTATTAGTCCAATAAAAGCTTTTATTGACACCAGGCATCAATAAAATGTATGACGTCAAAGAGGATAAAACACCACCCCCGCAGAAAAAGATCAACCCCTACTTCAACACGGCCGGTTTAGCCCCGCCCACCGATTAACACAGCTAAAAAACAAAGGCCTACCTCATGATGACAAACCGGATCGAGATTGAAACTCATTATAATATGCAAAACTGTTTTCCACTCACAGCAGTGGGCGTTTACTTCCAAGTGTTCAATGCGAAACGCCCATAAAAACCGAGTGTTTTTGAGCCGGAAATTGCCTATTACTTATTCATTTTGATGTTTTTGAATGTAAAAACCAAGCGAACGTCATAACAATATAAAAAAATGTAAAAAGTCAGTTCATGACCCCTTTAAATGTGAAAAGGATCCATAAGAGCTGCTTTGGGAAGTTGTGATTTGCTGTGAATATGATCGCAGAACCTGCAATGCAGCATGGAGTTGACCTGGATTTACCCGAGTGTCACACACACACACACACACACACACACTCTGGAACGTTTAGCAGGATTGAACCTGCTAGGTTGATCAGGGCCATCGACTCAGTGATTGTTTCCAATTATAACAACCTACCACTAGGAAAAATAACGATTGTTTGAGCTGTAACTGTTTCTGACAGGCCTATTATCCTGACATGCTTCTGGATGCTACCGTGAGCTGCATGTGATTGCATGTTGGTGTGTGTGTACAATCTTTCATTTACCTCTTGGTGATTTTTCTGTGCTTCAGAAATTGCTTGTATTTAGTTGGACCATGCATTTTGTTGTAATATGTTCTTTATGTATGTGAATGATTATGATGTTTCTCATTTGGATAAAAGCATCTGCTAAATGTACAATGAATCAATTCCCGATGGATTCCCAAGTTTTGGCCTATATATCTTTTCTTGTGGAATTTCCCATTCTACTCCACTCGAAGTTTGCGTTGCTTATAACTTGCATTTGGGAAGTTTGGGCATCTGTCGTCTTAAACGTATAAGGAGAAGCACTTTTAAACTGGCTGTTGCCAACAGAAGAAAGTCTTTGGCTGGTCCTTTTTATTTTTATGATTTGAGCATTTAGAAACAATTTATGAGGCAGTTGTCAGATTGCATTGGTGACTTTAAATTTAATCATGAGCTTGGTAAACAACTTTGAGAATTTGATTGATGTTTCCCCATTCAAAGATGGCCGCCGAGTGAAATGACTTGGTAAAACCTGGATTTTTATTTCATTTTTCAAAGCTTTAAAGTCTCCCTGTGGTTTTCTGCCAAAATAAAAGCTTGATAGTTTAACGTTTAAAAATGAAGAAATCAAGACATTTATAAATGTTGTAGTTTTACTCTAAAATTATTTTTTTCTTACTTGTTTTTATTTTTATTTTACAGTAAAATATTGTTATATAATCACAAAAATGTGGGCCAAATTGTGCAACTCTACAAACAGGCTTTCCATTCACATTTTATATCGCAACTGCAATTTTTATCAGAACAAAACCCATTTAGATGTTTTCTCCCCCTAATTGTGCAGCCCTATCCCGTTACACTCAGAATTATGGGAAAATGACTTGGGAATGCCATTTCATGAGTTAATAATTGACATATTGATGGGATTTAGGGGGTACATTTAAATTGAAAGAAGTCTTAGAGTTACAGCAACAAAAACAACCTATTCAAATCTAATTAATAGATAAGACTTTTGTGAGTGTGTATTTTTTTACTAACATAAGTGAACTTGAGAGAATGCATCTTTAACCCCTATAACTAATGTGAGTGATGTGAACAGGTTAGTGTACTGTGGCTGTGGCGTGTGGTTCATTACTGTAGTCTGAGTTGCACTGATCGGATCGGCAGGGTCTGGTGCTTTTTGCTGCAGAGGCGTTTTGTGGTGTTTGGGTGTCAGCATTCTCACAGCTTCACACCAGTCACTCCGTTCAATGTGACAACTTCTCGAGCTGTTGTGTGTGTGTGTGTGGATTTTTTTTTTTTTTTTGGTGTGTTTGTGAGGGTTGCAAAGAGGCCTCAGTGATGTTCTGTAAACGGACTATAGCTTCAATAGCAATTTAAATGGATCATCTAATGCATTTTTTTATGTAATTGCATTTCGTCCCTGAGGTGGTCTACTTAATCTACACTACTGTTCAAAAGTAAAATCTGTTCTTTAAAACTTTAAGCAAAAAGAGAATTGTTTTTATCATGGTTTCCTCAAAAATATTAAGCAGCACAATTTTTTTTAACATTGATAATAATACTAAATGTTTCTTGAGCATCAAATTAGCATATTCAAATGATTTCTGAAGGGTCATGTGACACTGAAGAGTAATAATGCTGAAAATTCAGCTTTGATCGCAGGAATACATTTTATAATACATTAAAATATAAAAGTTATATTATAAAATATAACTTTTAAACTGTTTTTTGGTCAAATAAATGCATAAGAGACTTCTTTCAAAAACATTAAAAAATCTTCCTGATATCAAACTTTTAAATGTTACTGTATTGAATCGTTCACATTTGGTATGTTTGGTTGGATTTTGTCGCTTACTGTTATTCGCCTACTATACATTTACCTAAAGGATTTTTAGGAACACCATACTAATACTGTGTTTGACCCCCTTTCGCCTTCAGAACTGCCTTAATTCTACGTGGCATTGATTCAACAAGGTGCTGAAAGCATTCTTTAGAAATGTTGGCCCATATTGATAGGATCGCATCTTGCAGTTGATGGAGATTTGTGGGATGCACATCAAGGCCACGAAGCTCCCGTTCCACCACATCCCAAAGATGCTCCATTGGGTTGAGATCTGGTGACTGTGGGGGCCATTTTAGTACAGTCAACTCATTGACATGTTCAAGAAACCAATTTGAAATGATTCCATCTTTGTGGCATGGTGCATTATCCTGCTGGAAGTAGCCATCAGAGGATGGGGACATGGTGGCCATAAAGGGATGGACATGCTCAGAAACAATGCTCAGGTAGGCCGTGGCATTTAAACGATGCCCAATTGGCACTAAGGGGCCTAAAGTGTGCCAAGAAAACATCCCCCACACCATTACACCACCACCACCAGCCTGCACAGTGGTAACAAGGCATGATGGATCCATGTTCTCATTCTGTTCATGCCAAATTCTGACTCTACCATCTGAATGTCTCAACAGAAATCGAGACTCATCAGACCAGGCAACATTTTTCCTATCTTTTGTCCAATTTTGGTGAGCTCTTGCAAATTGTAGCCTCTTTTTCCTATTTGTAGTGGAGACAATGGCGCCACCAGGGGGTGGCCAGGCCGACTCCTGGCCACCCCATTGGCCACCCCAATGGCCAGTATTAATTTTTGTAGCATCAGTTATGCATTTTATAAATAAGTCAAAAATATTCTTAAGTAAAAAGAAGACGGGGAATTATGTGTCGTGACGTGCTTTTTAAGTGCCAAATGGTATACAGCAGCTTTTAGGTGTGTTTTTGCCACGTTTGGACAGGCAGGGATGCAAACAGCGCGCTTTTCGGCGCCTCCCGCTTTTTTCACGTCAGTTTGGGTGACAAAGTCATCTGAAGTCATTCCATAGCTTAATGTGAGGGACAGAAGTATATTTACATCATTAAAGTATAAACTCGTTTTCCCTCCTCTGCGACTGTCATCATCCTCCATCATTCAAACAGCATGACGCGCGCCTCTTGGATGCACGGTAAAACTCTCTCCAATATGATATATTGACATTATAAATGCATGATCTGTAGATAAAAGTCTGTATATTCGCATAAAATTACTTTATTTTCTTGGAGTTTGTTGCTGTTTTTAAGCGACTACCGTGTTCTGTTAGATCACACATACATATCACAAGGATTTTGAATCGGCATCAAACGCACAATAACTGTGAAACAAAGGAACAAATCGCACTTGGATTTGTGTGCTCAACATTTTTTCGATTTGTGACATGAGCTTTTAAATGCACATTTATGAAGCGCAGTGCTGCTGCACACTGTGACTCCATGTTGCTTTGAGCACATCATTCTGCACCCGCGATGTTTTTCATGTAATCATGCAAGAACGGGCTCAATCATGGGTTTGCGCACTGAAATATTATTAAAAGCCAATATATTTTGTTATACCTAGCCTGCTCAATACATTTTAAATAAGCATAATTTAATTGTATATAATTTATTTGTAGTTTAGGCTATGCACTTCTGAATTCTTGACAGTAATATATAAATATAAAATTGTGACATGATTGCCTGATTGAATTTTAAAAGAGAACTAATAGTAATTTGTTTTTATTAACATATTTAGATTTTATAAAATTACTGTGCAGATTTTTTCAAGAATTACTTTTTGCTGCTGATGTATACACTCATTAAGTGTATTAAAAATTCATAATACATTTATGTAATATTTAAAGGTGTTAACTGTAATGTTACACTGCAAACTAATAACTTAAAAATGATTAAATTCATCACAATTATGTAAGTATCTGGAAATTTGCTGTGGGGCAAGGACCCTTATATATCATATAATATATATCATTATATACAATGTAATATATATTAGTTGGGCCCTACTAATATCATTAGTAACATTAAATATTACACAATAAACCAAAGTATATCAGTAGGAGTTTCCTTAAGTCTTTCTGATAGTTTTCTACAGGCTGGTTTATTACAACAGTAGAAAACAATTCTGAAATTATGGTTTATACTGTAGTTTTGGTGTGCCACCCCAAGATTTTAACTGGCCCCATCTGGCCACCCCTACGAAAAATTTCTGGAGGCGCCACTGAGTGGAGATGAGTGGTACCCGGTGGGGTCTTCTGCTGTTGCAGCCCATCTGCCTCAAGGTTGTGTGTGTTGTGGCTTCACAAATGCTTTGCTGCATACCTCGGTTGTAACGAGTGGTTATTTCAGTCAAAGTTGCTCTTCTATCAGCTTGAATCAGTCGGCCCATTCTCCTCTGACCTCTCGCATCAACAAGGCATTTTCGCCCACAGGACTGCCGCATACTGGATGTTTTTCCCTTTTCACACCATTCTTTGTAAACCCTAGAAATGGTTGTGCGTGAAAATCCCAGTAACTGAGCAGATTGTGAAATACTCAGACATCAACAACCATGCCACGCTCAAAATTGCTTAAATTACCTTTCTTTCCCATTCTGACATTCAGTTTGGAGTTCAGGAGATTGTCTTGACAAGGACCACACCCCTACATGCATTGAAGCAACTGCCATGTGATTGGTTGATTAGATAATTGCATTAATGAGAAATTGAACAGGTGTTCCTAATAATCCTTTAGGTGAGTGTTTAGTACATGCATGTGATTTCGGATGCAGCTCTAATGATGCTGGGATGATAGACAGCGGGCTGTGTCTGTTTATCAGGACTGAATCGTGAAGCGCTGGAGATAATCTGTGCCCTGTTTCCCAGCTGTCCTCCTTCCCGTATGACTCATGCATGGCAGACAGCAGGAGTGTGCCGGAACGTTCCACGTCTCTCGTCTGTTAGTTTGCGTCTCTCTCTCCGTATCGTGCAGATTCCTTCGAGTCGAGTGTGTCCTCCACAGTCAGACTAGAAGAGGTTGCACTGGTTGGCCGTTGGCGTGTGGTTTACAGTAGATCCTGTGGTCTGCATGATGCTGAGCGTGACCTTTGCTGCCATGTTTGAAGTGATGTACAGACTGCTTTAAATGTGCACTTTAAAAAGGTTTAACCAATGCGAATGGAGCAAGAACTGTTTGACTGATGGAAAACAACCGTCACTGCCCTTCAGAACTTTTAAAAAAGCTTTGTTCAAAAGATTTGAAGTGAATTATGAATGTGATTTTTCTATTTTCACATCAAACATCATGCATTTATCCTCCCATGACAACTTAAATCGGTTATTTTCAAGATATCGGTTCCATTGTGTGTTTGATTGATCTACGAAATGCACAAAAAGTTTGGAGTCAGTAAGAATCTTTTTTTCTATTGAAGAATTGAAGACTTTTTATTCAACAAGGACACATTAAATTGATCAAAAGTGACATTTATAGACATTTATAATATTCCATTTCAAATCAACACTGTTCTTTTGAACATTCTATTTGTCAAAGAATCTTGAAAAAATTTATTATTGTAATTTTAAGCAGCTCAACTACTACAAGAAATTGTTACATTTTTAAAATAAATGCCTTCTTTCACAACATTAAAAATCTTACTCACCCCAAACCTTTGGATGATACTCTATATCTTGCATTATAGGAGCAAATAAGTGCGTATGCTTTCTGATACAACACTTTTCATGACACTTTTCACAATTTAAATGCAAAATTGACCCAGTTTACAATAAGTAACAATATGACAATAACAATACAATGAAATGATCAACTAACTACAACCAATTATCTAGCCTTGGACGTTAAATACAGATGAAAACGGAGTCTAAAACGCCTTGAGCTTGACAGCTTTCCACCACTTCCAGAGGTAGTCGAAAACGCGTTAAATGGGATAAATGATTATTTTTTTAAGCGATTAATCTAGCGATTATTTTTCAGATCTATCGATTAATCTACTCATTGAGGGCGCTGTGCCGCTGGCCCTTGATAAGTATAAGTGGTCTTATTGTTTATAAATATTCATGGTTTTATTGTGCAGGTTTCATTCATTTTCAGAATCTTTCAGCATAATGCAATGACTTTCTCCGCCTCTAAAACGACTTTTTCACTGAGCATGTGTGGGCGGGAAAAAATAATTAAGAAAACCACTTGTCACGATCAGTAGATAAAATAGTGGTAACGTACTGTTTCAGCATGATAATCAGACATTTCAGTATGGTATATTTGCATCAGCGTGATTTTCTCACAGTCTGCAGAACCTTCAGTGTTATTTTTTAATGTTTTTTAGATTAGTTATTGTTAAAATAGTTTCAAGTTATTATTTTTTTATGGTTCAAGTTTTATTTTTTGTTAATCACCCTGATCTGCTGTAATGGGAAGATTGTCACATTTTTTTAGTTTTGTTTTTTGGGTTCAGTTGAGAATGGAATTGGTCAATCATACTTGATAATCTGGCATATGTTAGTTAGTTAGTTAGTTAGTTAGTTAGTTAGTTAGTTAGTTAGTTAGAGCTTGATGTTGAGGTTAAAGGGATAGTTCACCCAAAAAGGGAAAATTCTTTCATCATTTACTCACCCTCAAGTTGTTTCAAACCTGTATGAGTTTCTTTTTTTTGCTGAAGAAGATATTTTGAAGAATGTCTGTAGTTAAACAGCTGATGAACCCCATTGATTTTTATAGTATTTTTTTCCTCTATACTAATGAAGTCAATGTACCAACTGTCTGGTTACCCATATTCTTCAAAGTATCGTTTTGGGTTTAACTAAAATTCATGTGAAATTAGCATAGTTCATAGTGGCTAAACTTCAATTACACAAAAGATTTGTGGAATCTCTTCATTGGTTAAATTAAGTTTTGTTTACATTAAAAAATATTGCACTGCACATTTAATCAATCTGCAACTTCTCCATTACATTATCGATCCAATTGTTTTCCCAGATCACCAGAAGCTGGAACGGGAAGCTCGCATCTGCCGTCTGCTCAAGCATCCCAATATCGGTGAGTCTGACACATCGGCTCTGGAAAGATGAGTGTGTAAAATGGGTCATTCATTTAGAATAAATGTAAAATTATTTTTGAATTTGGAGCTTTCGAGAAAAGACTGAGAAAAGCCGGAAAATAAATTTTTGACTTATGTGGATGAAAGACAACAACTCCCAGAATTCGCTTCGCTCCCCTAGGAAGCCACGCCTACCGGTAACAGAGTGCAGTAGTTAAACAACAAGTTTAGGCTACTAGTGAGTCTCCGTGACGAGTCTGCCCGAAAATGTGTTTCGAGATCGCCCATAATGTCTGGGATTCGGCTTTTGCGTTCTACAGTCGCCAATCATTATGTTTACTGTGGCGAGCGGGACGACTGAGGGCCGCGGGAGAACGGCGCTAGGCCGGTGGCGTGATTACCGATGAGAGACAATCAGAATGAATTCAGTTTGATTGAAACAAAAAGTGTGCATGTAAACAATGAATGGCGACTGCTGAAAGCAAAAGCTGAATCCCGGACATCGACGGCCGGACATGTCCGGGAAAAAGAGGATGGTAACCCCGACTACTCAGCTTTCTCCACAGAACAAGAGTCTGCTAGCTTAGCTTCCAAAAAAAAGATGGCTGACACAATGTCATCATTCTGTGAGTGAGATCCCAGTGAGAAAACATGCGGGACAGCGCCTACTACTGACTGTAGTCTTTAGCCTCTGGACAAAACAATCCTCAGATGATGCAAAATTATGATTTTCGCAGGATTTTTTCCAGACAAAAAATACATAAATCTCTCGTCTCAAGGGAATATGAGGGTGGAAAGCATGGTTATTCAAAAATACTACAGGTTTCCTACTAATTCAAAGCTTAATGCTAAATCCTGAAGTATCCCTTTAAAGTTAGCTTCACAGATGAACCTGAACTTCTCCACTCATGACAAAATGAGCTAGAGGGACAGTGATATAGAAAGCTTTCCTGTTAACACTTTCCCCGCCAGCGTTTTTGATCATTTTCACCAAAGTTTCATGGCCCCCAGAATATTTTGTTGTATGAAAATCTGAATATGCAATATTTCAAAAGAAAGAACAGAGACTCTGCTTTAAAAAAAAAAAAACATACATTGCTTCATACCTTCCTTTTTATCAACGTGGGTTTTATCAATGTGGGTAAGTTTCGTAAAAAAAAGCAACATTTTGAGCAAAAAGCTGAGGAAATCGAGTTTTTGTCAAAGACAATCCAGGCTACGTCCACGTTAATCCGGATACATTTGAAAACGCCGTTTTCGTTTAAAAACGCTCTCCGTCCACACTAGCGTTTTCAAGCATTTTCCGACGTTTCAGTGTGGATGGGAAAGTAAATTTACTTTACTGCGCATGTGTGAAACTTCAAATAAATAATAACAAAATAAATAATAAAGTTATCGCACAATTCTGTTAGAGAAAACTAAACTGTAAGAAACAGGATCATTTTATTTAGCAAAATATCTCACCATCACCGATGCATCCAGGTCGCATTCAGTCACCATATGTTTGGTCTAAAACGCAACTGCTCTCCTGTTTTCCCGCAGGACAGCAAATGTGAGTACATTATCTGTCATCTTTGCACTACTGTGCTATGAAGAATGTGCAAAGTAACATATTTTAGCAACAGTGTAAAATTGAATAGCACATAACAGGCACAATAACTACCGATAAACATGAATATCTATTGTTACAACATGGATCGCATGACTAAACTTACGTCATCGTTTTCAGATACCTCCGGCTTCACTGTCCACACTACAACGCGAAAACGGCGTTTTCAAATTTATCCACTTTGGAGAGCGTTTTCAAAAAGATACGTTTTCGTTGACTTAAAAATGGAGAGAATAATAGTGTGGACATGGCGCCAGATTGGATTCAGAACGATGATCAAAACACAGATGGAGTCGATCGAGTCCTTCAAAGCTGCACAGTCCTGTAACTCATCCTGGGTCGACATTCAGTAACATTAGACAGTTTTGATTTATATGCTGTTTAATGTTGATCATCTCATGATTTTACATATGCATATACTTGCATATGATATCGCTTGTTTCTGCTTCTTCTTTGCCTGTATTTTAATCAGGAGATTCAGTAATCTTTCAAAAGATGTGTAATAGCGCCCCCTACCGTATAACAGTGCAAACACGGAAATCCGTAAAATTCTGTCAGTGGCGGGGAAAGAATTAATTTCATTTCATGATCTGCTCTTTGAGTTGTGCTCTGAGTGAGTGAATGGCAAATGAAAGTATTTGATGATATTATGACTTTCTTCATCTTTAATGCAGTGCGGCTCCATGACAGTATATCAGAGGAAGGCTTCCATTACCTCTTATTTGACCTGTAAGTGTTTCCATATAATGTGCATAATATCTCTTTCTCTCTGCTTTGTTTCTGCTCAGTGCGCTTCAACAGACGCCCACCCACTCTACCTTCCCCATAGCATCCCTCCCTCTCTCTCTCTCTCTCTCTCTCTCTCTCTCTCTCTCACACACTCGAGAGCCAGTTTCCATAGCAACAGAGCCGGGCTGCCCAGTCGAAGAGAAATCCTGCATCAGGGGTTTCCCCCCCGAAGCCCCAGTGATCTCTCTTCTAGAGGATTCCCCCATCCATACTCTCTCGCTCGCTTGCTTTCTTTTCCTGTCATACGCAACCATGCACACACATGCATGTCTGTAAATTAATATTACAGCTGTCTTGAGTTTGTCCTATTTAACTGTGCTTGTTTAATAAATGTTGATGTCTTCATTTATATATATTTTAACGTAATTTACTGTTGCAAAAGTGAAGTATGACTTCAAAATCAACCTAACCCAACCTAACCTAGCATAGCCTAGTATTTCTTATGCTAGTAGAAAAAAATAATTAAAAACAAAAATAAATTTATTAGTTTTTGCGCATTTGCTGCCACATGATTTCATTTTTATTTTAGTTTCAAAAATATTTAAAACATTTGTTTTATTATTATTATTATTAGTTTATTCAATTTTAAAATATTTTAACATTTTTACATTTTAGTGTAGTATTTTATTAATGTTTTATTCAATAATATATATTCACTTGTTTCGTTTTGTTTGCATTCCTATTTTCCTATTTTTTATTTATTTATTGAACCCATTACACCCATCAAAAGTGCAAATGCTTTTGCAATATGAATGCACTGTTTTGCGATGCCAGTGTAAAGCACACCACACTGAAGTTGAAAAATTACAGAATAAATTTGCATGTGATTATGGTGACCGTGGTGCCGATATCTTCTCTCTGTCCCGCAGTGTGACGGGTGGAGAGCTGTTTGAAGACATCGTAGCCAGAGAATATTACAGTGAAGCTGACGCCAGGTAAAACAGCATCTCCATTTTCTGTTATCCGGCCCAGACTCTCCCACGACCATTTCCTCTCCATCCACATTTCTGTTTTCCTCTTTCACTCTCGTTTTATCTGGACAAACGTATGTGCTTTGTACACATTCGAGTATAATATGGGAGTAATACTTTCGTGTGAGTGATAAACGAGTTTTTTAAACGTTTGAGGCAGTGTCTCGCTCTCTCCGTGCGTCTACTTCTGCAGATCCCTTTCCTCCAGTTTTCCCATCGGCTTCATTTTTTTCCCCCGTTCCATCTATTCCTGTTTTCAGATCTTCTCACAGTCACACACAATGGCACACACACACACTGCAGTCGCCCTCAGGAAAAAAAGCTTTAATCAATTTGACTGTGTGGGAAAGCATGTGGGAGTGAGAGATGCGGCGAGAAACGGAAAGAGAACGAGAGATGCTTACCGAGGGAGGAAACGCAAGAGCTGGCGAGTGATGAGACTACAGGGCTCAGTGAGCTCAGCCGCCATATTCGTGGGTAGAAACGTGTCACAGTGCCGCCCATCAACCGTCAAGACGATGAAATGTATCCCGTAGTCCCTCCACCTGCCTCCACTAGAGCAGTGTCTGAAAGTAGGCCTCTAATTCACACACATAATCACAGTGTCAGCTCATATACAGCGCTCTCCAGCACAGCACCACATGAACACGCACATTGGCTTGATCTGTTTCAAGAGTACTAGAAATCCCTGACTGAGACTTAACAGTTAATGTTCAAAACAGTTGTGCTGCTTAAAGGGGTCATGACATGAGAAACCAAATCTTTTGGTATATAAGAGATCTATGTACTATTAAAACTTCCTGCAAGTTTCAAAGCTTAAGATGTCCTCCCCATTATAAACGAACCATTTATTTAATCGAGCTCTAAATACAGCTCGTTCTGAATCCATGGTATGAAGTGACGTCGTTGTACGAAGTGACGTACCAGTCAAAATCAGAATCAAAATCAATTGAGAATTGACACGATGGTAAAAGATTGGAAGACCGAAGTTTCACGTGGTGGAGCATTGTGTTGTCTACATGTGATACAAAATGATTAACGTTAATAATTTATGCATAAGCAGCACTGACGTTAGCCAATCATAACAGTATAGGCGTTAACACTGAAGTCTTAAAGGGGAAACACCCCAAAACAAACTGTTTGAATCAGAGGTGAGAAACAGGGTGGGAAAATGTCATAAATCACTACATTTAAAAAAAACAATTTGTACAAAAAACTATAGTAATACTATAATTGCACCTAAGGGAACATAGTAAAACAAAACAAAAAAACATGTCATGACCCCTTTAAAGAACAACTCCGGCCCAAAATGAACCTTTGGTCTAATAAAACATCGGTACCTAGTCGACCGTTCTCTGAGATTTGTTTTCATCATAATCGAATGTAAAGAGTTTTATCTCTAAAAACTGTTTAGCGTATAACGCTGGTAAATAGGGCATAGAGTAATGAAAAATAAAAGTTAATACCACTAACAAGGCTCAAAATAACCCCACACTAACACAGTAACATAATGAGGTTCGACTTGTCGAGACTAGTTCGATTTGTCGAGACTGTTTTCCAAAGATGGCTCCTGCCTGTATACGCAAAGTGGACTGTCTTTGTAAAATATCTTCTTATTAAACTCTCTGTACACTTACACCTGACCAGTCATCGCGTGCCGTCTTTAACGCCGCGCGTGATTTCATTGAGAAGGCGAAACTAGTAGCGAGTGACTTCCGGAAACGAACGATAACAAACAATGGATGAAGCGTATTGGCTGTCCTGTGTTCAGACAAAGGTAAAAATCCCGACAAAGGACACGTTCCTGGATTGCTCGAAGAGGACAGTATGGGCTGTCAATACTCCAATATTAATATTTTTACTTAGTTTTAACGTTAGCACCATCGTCTCTCTTTCGTTTCGCCATTTTTGAATGTTGTGTACGGAAAAGCTTGTGCGCTCCTATTGTTCAACCTCATACATGTGACGGAACCGTTAAAAAATTAAACATGCTAGTGTTGCTAGTCGTGATGTCGTGAAGCATCGCAGACGCAACGTAGGTTGTTGCCCACTATGACACTATATGAGATGATACGATCGAATCTTGCGTCCCGACCCCCGTTGTCGTTTACAAATCCCCACGACACCCTACGTCAAACAGATTGTGCCAAAATCGGGTTAAAATCGTGTAATCTGAACAAGGCATAACAAAGTTCTCAATGCTTCGGTTTTGCATGTATGGACCCTCATTATGTTACCGTGTTAGTGTGGGGTTATTTTGAGACTTGTTAGTGGTATTAACTAGCGATTTTTAGCATTCAGCATTATACGCTAAACTGTTTTTAGAGATAAAACTCTTTACATTCGAGTAAGATGAGAACGGTCAACTAGGTACCAATGTGTTATTAGACCAAAGGTTCATTTTGCGCCGGAGTTGTCCTTTAATATTTCCGTGAAAACATGATTTGTTTTTTTTTTTCAGGATTTTTTTCATAAATAGAAAGTTCAAAAGAACAAAATGTATTTAAAATCTAGTATTTTGTAACTTTATAAATGTCTTTACTGTCACTTTTGATCAATTTAATACATCCTTGCTGAATAAAAGTATTCATTTCTTTTTTCTTCTTCTTTTTTTTACTTTTGAAACATGTTGTATGTTTTTATATTGGCTTTTTCTTTCTTTAAAATATATTTATTTATTTATATACATAAAAACATGTTCAGTCTCGACAAAAAGAAAGACTTACAACATTGCTGATTTTCTAAACGTTTAAACTCGTTTCTTTTTTGCCGTGTTGACAACTTCAGAATCTTTTATTCGGCTACATTATTTGAGTGATAAAACATCAATACGTCACAGAAAACTAAACCGTTAAAGGGTTAGTTCACCCAAAAATGAAGAAATTCTCTCAGTATTTACTCGCCCTCATGTCGTTCCAAACCTGTTAGACTTTTGTTGATCTTTGGAACACAAATTAAGATATTTTTGAAGAAATCGAAGAGGTTTCTGAACCACCCAGCAATGTCATTGCAAATTTCAGGTAGTAAAGACATCGTTAAAATAGTCCATGTGACTACAGTGGTTCAGCCTTAATGTTATGAAGAGACGAGAATACTTTTTGTGTGCAAAAAAAACCAACTAAAATAACGACTTTATTCAACAATCTCTATTGTTTCAGTCTGTTTTTTTGCACACAAAAAGAGTGTAAGATTTCGAGCGGCACTGGCCTAAAAGGACGAGTGACTTTTCTCTCAACGGTCCCAAAACGCTCTCACACTGCAGACCATCCTTATTAATGAGGCCTGTGTTAGATGTGTGCGAAGAAAACACCGTAAGCTTTTCAGAAAACAGTTGATACACTCTTAAACATCCAGACACACAGATCATTTCCATATTTCCAGCAGCTCTACTCTGTTTGATTCATCCACCCTTCCCTCCTTTTCTCCATCCCACATGTGAGGTCATACAGGAAATGATGCGTCCCCGCCCGACTGCTTCTATTGTTCTGCGTCTTGTAACATCAGGTCTTTCACTCGTCTCATTTCATCACCCTCTCCATATACAATCGTATCAAACGGTCTCTCTTATCTGTGTTGTTCCTCCTGTCCCACGCTTGTCTCCCCGTGACTAATTCACCACCTCCTTCACGGCTCTCTTCCCTCATCGATTCTTTTTCTTCTTGTTTCCTGTCTGTCCTCTCCTCTCTCGCTTGTCTTTACAGTCATTGTATCCATCAGATTCTAGAGAGTGTCAGTCACATTCACCATCATGACATAGTGCACAGGGACCTGAAGGTCAGTATGGGCAGTGCACTGGCCCCCTGCATGTGTCATGTGATTCTTGCCTGTTTCGTGCCGCCCATTTGTGTGTCTGACTGTCTTGAACCGTACGTCTGGGACTTCAGGTGTGTTTCTGCACTCGATGGCTGTTTTCACACTTAAGTTCTCGCTATGATCTCATTTCACATTGTGTTATTTGGCTACGATTCGCAGTGGATTATGCGAATACTATTCTGAGCCCGAACAGCAGTTTTTTTTTTTACATTTTAGCTAGAAAACAGGGTCTAAGATTGAAAACATTGCTTAAAATGCACAGGGAATTGCAAGAAAGTAATTAATACACTGATTTGTGGAGCATGTTTCACAAGAAAATACTATTTCAGACTTTTTTCTAAATTTCATGTTTAATTCAACGTGTTACTTTCCATTTTTTTTGTAATTATTTGTGCAATTTCTGAGTGAAAATTATTTAAAATGAAATCCTAGACTAAATGTTTTGTGTGTGTGATTAGTTTGGTCTGAATTCCTCTAAAGGTCACTTTTTACTTTGTATTATTTGGCTATGACTCACAGTCCAATTCACAGTCAGTCTGTTGCAAATGCAAGTTGTCAATTTTGAACAATAATCAAAAAGCAAGTTTTATTATAATGCCTCAAATTATGCTTTATTGTTTTCACTTTAAGAAAAATAATAATAAATTCACAAAAATGAGGGTTCTGTCTTCATTGCTTCATGCCGTTCCAAACTTATTTGACTGACTATCTTGTGTGAAACACAATGGGACATTGTGACATTGAAAAAATGTGATATTGAAAAATGTACAATTGCATGCAACAGCGCCACCCACTTTTTTAGCGGCGTTGGTTTCTGGAAGTATTCTTTTCTATTAATTTCTCCCATTGGAATTAAAGTCTTGATTAAAGCTTTATAAGCCATGAACCAAGTCAACCAGCTACAAAGTGAATCTGAACATTACAAACTTTATTTGAAAATCAGACAAAAATACAAAAGTAAAAGACCATGTACTTAACAGCTTTATGTGGTTGAAAGAACTAAAATCCCATGAAGCAATGTTGAAAAATGCTGGAAAAAATATGAAACTGCTATTATACTGCTATTATAAATAACTCTTTGAATGAACATAAAAAATCATGGAAGGGATTTCCACATAATTAATTTGCTTTATTTCAGCATTATGCAATTATGTTATTTTGTGTTTGTATTTTGTTTGCGTTTAGACAATACGTTAGGATTTTGTACTGTTAAGCTGAGACTAATAGAAAAAAACATTTCAAGTCAAAAAACAAAATTATTATAAGTAAGCTAAATATATTATGATATATTCATAGTGCACAACTTTCCTAGTTCATTTTTTGAGTGTGTATATATATATATATATATATATAAGTTTATTGCAAAATATGCATATATATATACATAATATATATGCATTATATATATATATATATATATATATATATATATATATAAAATGTATAATGATTTACATTTGTGGTGCTTCATTGGAGTGGGCAGAGCTAACGAGATCTTTTGCTGCTTTTTGCTTGTTTCGACTCTGATTGGTGGAATTTTCCTTCCAGCATTATGGGTACACTCTCAGAAAAAAGGTACAAAAGTTGTCACTGGGGTTGTACCATTTCAGGTGCTAATATGTACATTTTAGGTGTGAATATGAACATTTTAGGTGCTAATACAGTATGTACATTTTAGCTGCCAATATTTACATTTCAGGTGCTAATATGTACATTTTAGGTACTAAAATGTACATTGTAGGTGTTAATATGTACATTTTAGGTGCTAATATGTATATTTTAGGTGCCAATATGTACATTTTAGGCACTAATATGTAAATTTTAGGTGCTAATATGTACCATTAAGGTACCAATATGCAGCCTTTAGGTACAAAAGTGTACCTTTTGAAAGGGCACAGCCCCAGTGACCGCTTTTGTACCTTTTTTTCTGAGAGTGTAATGTAGTTTTTCAACCATGATTTCTGCTGTTAAGCACTATTATTTTAAAACTACGTTGAAATAATGCAGGCTGACATCTTTAACAGAATCAAGTACCATTGAATAACAGCCTCACAGCTCACAGTAAGGTTCTTTAAAGGTTTATAAGTTATCATTCAAAATAAATTTCCCTATGGAGACTGTTGCACTCTAATAGTCTTAATGTTAACAATGACGATACTGACCCATACGTTCCTCAAAATATCTTGTTTTGGGTTTCCAGAGAAAAAATGTCACACAGGTTTGGAAAGACATGAGGATGAATAATGGCAGAACTCTCCCTTTTGCATGAACTATTCATTTTAGGTACTAATATGCATCCTTTAGGGGGTGATTAGATATATTTGAGCGTTCTGCCCCATTGATCAAACCAACCAAATTGTGTCGGGTCGGCAGCAGACGCTCGAGTGTGAAAACAGCCGAACTGCTCTTGATGCACTGAGAGTTTCTCCTCACCCGTTCTGTCTTCTGCTCTCTGTTTCTTGTATCGCTGTCTGTCTTCCTCTCTGTTGTTTCAAAACAGTGTCATTTATCTTTGCAATTGGGTAATTCTCGGGCGCGTGTAATGTATTGTTTCAGTCAAGCCTGGCATTCAGCATGACAGAGTGCCGCTGTTTTGTTTAATAGTCACTTGAGTGAAGGGCTCTTACAGAGTCTCGCAGTTTGTTGTGGTCTTGATTCAGAAGCTCAAATAAAGCTCAGTTTCTGCTCGGTTTAGCCAGACCTTTGAGAGGAGAAACGGGAGGTCGCCTGCGCCACATGACCTGCTGTTGATGCATTTGATAGGTCTGACCTCTTGACTTGCTGACCGAGGATCAATAGTCAGGAAGTGCACTTTTATTTCTCAGGAGACTTAATTGAGTTTACCCATCAACTTTGTTTCAGGTTGTTCTCCTTAAATTCCTGTAAGAGTTTAGAGACATATAATTTGGTCATGGGTGAATTTGACATTTGTGACTCAAATCAAAGCTTTGGGTTCATATGCTCTAAAATCGATGATAATGTAATGATTTGCTCTGAAAACATACTCATAGGCTCTAAAAACAATCATAACTTAATGTTTTATGTTTTACATAGAGTTTTTTTGACAGAGAAGTTAGTTGAAAGGATGCATCTCATTTCATCATCGGGTCAAGTTATAATGAAATGAAATTATCTGCTGAAATTTCTGAATTTCTCTTGAGCTCTATACGGAGCTCAGAGAGGTCTGTACGGTTTTCTCTCTTTTTAGTTATTTATATTTTTAGTGATGGATGGATGGAAGGATAGATAGATAGATAGATAGATAGATAGATAGATAGATAGATAGATAGATAGATAGATAGATAGATAGATACAACATATAGTTAGAGAGATGAGGTGGTTTAGCTAGAAAACAGTAGTAAAATGCCCACGAATTAAAATATTGTTTTACTAAAGTTTTACACTTTTGCTCTAGTTTTACACCAAAGCTTTAAATGCACAGGTAACTACAAGAAATGTAATTAAAACAAAGATTATTACCGCATTTTTAACTAGAAAATACCATTTCAGACTTTCTTCAAAATTTGATTCTGCAGCTGGGCTTCAGTAATGTTGCTTTCAGACTAGAGAAGTTTTGAGCTCTCGAAGTGAACTCTTTTACCTCAAAGGTTTCAGAAGAATTGGATTTCTTCTGTTATAACTCCTTTAAAGAGATCCCATTTGTGATTTTTCTTTCTTGTGGAATCTTTTTATGTTAAATTAGTGAGCCCAACAGTGTTAGCCTCCGGGCTGTTCAGCTGCCGGCCTGTGAGCCTGATCCAGCCATCAGTCGTCTTTATTGCCTTTCATTTATTGACGATTTCAGCACTCAGTGTAAGCATTTGGAGCAGAGTTAGAGGTTAAGTCCATTGTTCAGTCATTTTCACCATTTTTGTTTGGGTCTAAATGTGTCTTATTCAGTAAAGAGACACAGATGGTGAAAAACAAACCTTCAGGAAAAGTGACAGAGAAGTTAGTTGAACGGATGTGGCTCATTTCATCATCAGATCCAGTTATAATGAAATGAAATGAAATGAAATTATCTGCTGAAATATCTGAGAATTGTAGTTGATCTAGTATTTGCAGGACAAATATAGAGGAAGTCTATGCTATTTTCTCTTTTTTGGTTGAAATTATTTATAATTATAGGGATGGATGGATGGATGGAAAGATAGATAGATGGAAGGATATATGGAGAGATAGATGGATGGATGGATAGACAGACATACAGATGGATGGATAGACAGACATACGGATGGATGGATGGATAGACAGACGAACGGACGGATGGACGGATAGATAGATAGATAGATAGATAGATAGATAGATAGATAGATAGATAGATAGATAGATGGATGGATGGATGGATGGATGGATGGATGGATGGAACAATAGACAGATAAAACTATAGATAGATAGATAGATAGATAGATAGATAGATAGATAGATAGATAGATAGATAGATAGATAGATAGATAGATAGATAGATAGATAGATAGATAGACAGACAGCTGCATGGATGGATGGAATGATAGATGAATGCAATGATAGATGGATGGATATAGATAGATAGATAGATAGATAGATAGATAGATAGATAGATAGATAGATAGATAGATAGATAGATGGATGGATGGATGGAACGATAGACAGATGAAAGGATCGATAGATAGATAGATAGATAGATAGATAGATAGATAGATAGATAGATAGATAGATAGATAGATAGATAGATAGATAGATAGATAGATCGATCGATAGATAGATAGATTGATAGATAGATACATAGATAGATAGATAGATAGATACATACATAGATAGATAGACAGCTGCATGGATGGATGGAATGATAGATGAATGCAATGATAGACGGATGGATATAGATAGATAGATAGATAGATAGATAGATAGATAGATAGATAGATAGATAGATGCATAGATAGATACATAGATAGACAGCTGCATGGATGGATGGAAGGATAGATGAATGCAATGATAGACGGATGGATGGGGATAGATAGATAGATAGATAGATAGATAGATAGATAGATAGATAGATAGATAGATAGATAGATAGATAGATAGATAGATAGATAGATAGAGAGACGGACGGACGGACGGATAGATAGATAGATATAGAATGATGGACGCATGGATGGAACGATAGACGAATGGAACAATAGGTGGATGGATGGATTGATTGTTGGATGATGGAATGATAGACGGATGGATGGAAATATGGATGTATGGATCAAATAAAAATAGGCGTGTTGTTTTTCATGTCAGGACATTATGTCCAGTAAGTGCTCAGATCTAATGATTACCGCTGTCCGTCGGACTCCTCTTCATGGGTGTGTTGTCCCCCAAAAGAAAGCAGTGGAAGAGTCCTAGTGTAGAAGAACTAGAAAACAGCTTTATATGTTACCACATGTACACACACACTGACTCTCAGTACATCAGCAGCACACGCCTACACAGGCTGACTCACACGTCCACCTTCCTCTCCTCACACACCGGTACATTTCAACACACAACTGCCAAAAAACACTCCAGGGCCGCCTGCCAGTCTTACCTCTCTTTTAGCCATTCTTTCTGGCCTCCCTCTCTCTTTCTCTCCTGATGCTCGCGGTTGTCGTGGGTGGTGAATGTAGTGTTAGCTAGAGCTTCCTGTTTCTGTATGCAGGAAAAGCATCACGTCTGCCGTTGCACAAGACGTAGATGCACGTTTAGACTTCTCAACACAGTTTATAATATAGAGAAAGAGGCTTCATTTCATCCAGAAGTGCCAGAAAGGGGTTGTCTTCCTCAAGTCCCAAGTTGCTTTTAGTTATGTGCCATTTTTTTTAATGTGTTTGAAAGCTAACCCTTCAGTTTCTTTACAGATAAGATAAATCCAAGGGTGAATCTCTGTGTGTCTGGGTCATGTTTTACTCTGAAATCAAAATAAAGAATTAATTAGACGAACTTTGAGCCCCTGATTAAGACAGCAACAATGTGGGATTACTGTAAATGTGTTTAACTGGTGGCCTGGGAAACCCCGGGCAACTTCCGGCAAATTTAGATTTGAAAGTTAGTCTAGCAAAGAGCTCATTCAAGCCCATTTCCAATCCGTCGAAATCGCGGCACCAATCAGAAACGTTGGGGCGGGCTTTACACGATGATGACCGCGCTGGGATTTTAAAGCAGATTTTGTAGTCTACATTACAAAGATGGATGCCACCGTCGAACATCACTCGTTCGAATCAGCTATCGCGTCTGTTTTAAGCGATTTGAACGTTTCCTTTTCGTTAAAAACCGACAAAGAACAACACTCGGAGATGTTTCTTCGCCGCTTTGCATACGTCATCTCCTTCATCGCTCTGATTGGTTTTAGGTCTATCCGCGACGTTCGTGGTGACGCCCCTCTAGAAATGATTGGTTTATGATGCTTTTCCAGACCATAACTCAGTTACAACTGAGAATGGTCTGGTTTTAAACAGGCTACTTAACTGGCATAATAAAATAATTATAATAAATATAATACAATTAAACAACTTAAATACAAATACTAATTGAATAAACATTTGTTCACCCAAAAATGAAAATTCTGTCAGTAATTTCTCACCCTCATGTTGTTACACCGTCAGACTTTCGTTCATCTTCGGAACACAAATTGAGATATTTTTGATGAAATCTGAGAGCTGGCTAACTCAGTTTCCTCTAAGTTATTCACTTTCAAAAATGAATTTTAAAATTAAAAAATCAATTTTGGTGTTTATTACAGCTCAGACAACATGTACTTAAAAATGTTTAGCACTTTTATCACTATTTTTTGAAATAGTTTTCTGTAAAATGCCACCAAAATTTTGACAAATCTAACTTTTCAATTTAGGTAGGCCAAATCCAGGCGGAAATTCCCCAAAATGGTCCAGGATATTAACAGGTTAAAATTTGACGAAAAATTAAATAAATGATAACAACAATAAAAATCATTTAAATAATAACAAAGTGTATTTCTGAATAAATAACATTTTCTTTTGATTTGTGGAGGAAATGTGACCTGGACCAGTTGAATGGAGATTCATCCTGTTGATAAAAGTCTTTGCTTGCACTTGTGAAAATGTGCAAGATTTACAAGATAGTTTTTTGGAAGAGGGAGTCACTTAACATATTTTATTATGTTTGGCGATGAAGATGTATTGTTACATTTATTAGTAGCTCCTTGTAATGGCCCTGCATTACTTGCCTGTGCCTGTGCACGAGAGAATGGCATTGCTCAAACTAACATGCGCCCCCTGGTGTTTGCATGCAGTCACTGCATCCAGCAGATCCTGGAGGCGGTGCTTCATTGCCATCAAATGGGCGTGGTGCACCGAGATCTCAAGGTGAGTGTTTTTCTGTGCTTGTGTTGTGCATGCGTTGATGTCCAAATGTGCCTCGTATGCTGTACGATTATAATGAGTCGAATGGTGAGATGATTAATATAACCTGTAGGAGGTGTGGCTTAATACTCAAGATCCCATTTGGCATGGGTGACTGTGCTGTTGTGTGCATGGATATCTCTTTCTTGCTTAACTTCAGATTGGGCTAGTATGTCAGATTCATTTTTCATTGTTTATTATGTCCATTTAAATGCAATTTGTTTGAGGAGTTCACAAACTAGTTGACGCTGAACTAGAATGATATATCGAATGTTTATTAATGAAGTAAATGGGGTCAGTTTTGATTTCATGTTGCGTCTCTTCCTAATCCTGCTTTAGTTTAGAAGTTTTTGTTTTTATACACTCACCTAAAGTATTATTAGGAACACCTGTTCAATTTCTCATTAATGCAATTATCTAATCAACCAATCACATGACAGTTGCTTCAATGCATTTAGGGGTGTGGTCCTGGTCAAGACAATCTCCTGAACTCCAAACTGAATGTCAGAATGGGAAAGAAAGGTGATTTAAGCAATTTTGAGCGTGGCATGGTTGTTGGTGTCAATCTGCTCAGTTACTGGGATTTTCACACACAACCATTTCTAGAGTTTACAAAGAATGGCGTGAAAAGGGAAAAACATCCAGTATGCGGCAGTCCTGTGGGCCAAAATGCCTTGTTGATGCGAGAGGTCAGAGGAGAATGGGCCGACTGATTCAAGCTGATAGAAGAGCAACTTTGACTGAAATAACCACTCGTTACAACTGAGGTATGCAGCAAAGCATTTGTGAAGCCACAACACGCACAACCTTGAGGCGGATGGGCTACAACAGCAGAAGACCCCACCGGGTACCACTCATCTCCACTACAAATAGGAAAAAGAGGCGACAATTTGCAAGAGCTCACCAAAATTGGACAGTTGAAGACGTTCAATGTTGCCTGGTCTGATGAGTCTCGATTTCTGTTGAGACATTCAGATGGTAGAGTCAGAATTTGGCGTAAACAGAATGAGAACATGGATCCATCATGCCTTGTTACCACTGTGCAGGCTGCTGGTGGTGGTGTAATGGTGTGGGGGATGTTTTCTTGGCACACTTTAGGCCCCTTAGTGCCAATTGGCTCAGTTTCTGACCATGTCCATCCCTTTATGGCCACCATGTCCCCATCCTCTGATGGCTACTTCCAGCAGGATAACGCACCATGCCACAAAGCTCGAATCATTTCAAATTGGTTTCTTGAACATGACAATGAGTTCACTGTACTAAAATGGCCCCACAGTCACCAGATCTCAACCCAATGGAGCATCTTTGGGATGTGGTGGAACGGGAGCTTAATGGCCTTGATGTGCATCCCTCAAATCTCCATCAACTGCAAGATGCTATCCTATCAATATGGGCCAACATTTCTAAAGAATGCTTTCAGCACCTTGTTGAATCAATGCCACGTAGAATTAAGGCAGTCCTGAAGGTGAAAGGGGGTCAAACACAGTATTAGTATGTTCCTTATAATCCTTTAGGTGAGTGTATTTAGAAGACTCAGCTTATGCAAATCTCAGTCTGGATGCGCTTCCAGTGCCGTTTCTCCGGATGCGGCTGAAGGTTATTGAGTATTTCACACCATCCTACGGATCCTCAATCAGAACGCATTTTAAATCATGCGCCCGAAACTTCAAGATGTCGTCGAGCTCCATGAATAGCTCCAGCAGATGGCAACGGTGGTTGAGCGTCAGAACACTGAGACCGTCCGTCTCTGTTTCAATACGGCATCTGTAGCGTGAGCATAAGAAAGTGATCAAAGATTGAGCCTGAATAAGTTTCCCTGGACCCAATTTCCCACCTGGCTCGACTTCCACCAGAGCAGAGGGAACGTAACCTACTTAATAACAGCACACACACTCTCGGTCTTCTGCTGAACATTGTGTGGAGGTGTGAATGTGTGTGTCAAGTGGGATATGATGTATTATTAACCGATACGTCTAAATGAGTGACAGTTGGTTACAGTATGTGACAATCTGCATGCGAGATGTGTTTATGTTTTTGAAAGAATTCTTTTGCTCACCAAGGCTCAAATAACCTAAAGATCTTTAAGTAAAGATATCTTATTGATTAATAAACATAATAAACAAGATAAAGATCTTTAGTTTCGGTCAGTTTAATGCATCCTTGCTGAATAAAAAAGTATTAATTTCTTTAAAAATTAAACTCAACTTTTTTAATGGTAGTATGTGCATATTTATACTATGTACAGTTTTTAAGATCAACATGAAATCAAATCGACTCATGTAGGTTAAAGGTTCTGTGGAAATATCTATGCAGGTAGATTTTTTTTTGTGCAAGCTAATTTTTCTGAAATCTATCTAACACCAGTGGGATCACTGAGAGCCCGTCCCATCAATCAAATGAACTGTGTTAAGCTAAAGATGATCCAGTCAGGTCTCAGAGGAAAGAGCATATATGTGGAGATATTCTGGTACCTCTGCTGGAGTGACAAAGCTGCTTATTTCCACCAAAAAAATGAATTAATTAAATGCATTTACACAAATTAAGAGTGTAAATGTATTAAAATAGTTAAATAAAATGTGTGTATATATATATATATATATAGTGCTGTCAAACGATTAAAATATTTAATCGCGATTAATCGCATTAATGTCATAGTTAACTCGCGATTAATCGCACATTTTTATCTATTCTAAATGTCTTTTGATTTCTTTTTGTTACATTATTTTTTTCTCATTTTAATGCTCTTATCAACATAGAAAAGTGGATTGGCTTGTTTAGTGCAAATGTTTTTTTTTTATTATTATTATTGAAAATAACATTGAAATAGTGTTCAATTTCACACTAACATATATAAACAATCTCTCACACAATGTAACACTGTCTATCAATAAAAGGGTGAAAGAAATACTGACGAGGTCCTGATATTGACGAGGGGGCGGAGAATTCACATCATCTGTGTGTGTGTTTGTTTGCTTGGCCATCATCAAGTGGTGTATCAGACTGGACGTGCTGCGATGATGATCGCTCAGTTCACAACGACAAAACACAGATCACTTGGTCTTGTCGATGGGACAATTTGGCAATCCATTTCGGCGTCGCGCACTCGTCATGCACCCAAAACGTAACGTTACTATTTGGCCGGCTCGCAAGCCGAAACGAGTGTGTGCGGCACAAAACGTCCTTGAAACGCATTTCAATGGCTTGCGCCGCGTGAGGACGTTTTGTTGCTTCTTCGACCAAAGCGCAAGCGGATCTAGACCGTAAACAAAACAACAGGCACGCCGCAAACACACATTTCGGCTTGTGAGCCGGCTTTAAGTGGATGACGAGAGCGAGACGCCAAAATGGATCAGGACGCATGCCGCGTCCTGTTGCAAAAGCGTGTGAAAAAACGACAAAGTTTGCTAGGACAAAAAGACCGTTAATCGCGCAATAAAAAAATAACGCCGTTAAAATGGGTTTGCTTTAACGTCGTTAATAATGTGTTAAACTGACAGCCCTAATATATATATATATATATATATATATATATATATACAGTATATATATATATATACTGTATATATATATATATATATATATATATACTGTATATGTATATATATATAACAGTTGCTGTAGATCCATGATGCGAATCTCCCGTTCCAGCACATCCCAAAGCTGCTCTATTGGATTGAGATCTGGTGACTGGACTATGAACTCATTGTCATGTTCATGATTTAAGCTTTACGACATTGAGTGTTATCCAGCTGGAAGATGATACACTGTGGTCATAAAGGAATGGACACGGTCAGCAACGATACTCAGGTCGACTGTGGCGTTTAATGATGCTCAATTGTTACTAAGAGGCCAAAAGTGTGCCAAGAAAACATCCATTACACCACCAGCCTGAACCACTGATACAAGGCAGGATACATGCTTTCATGTTGTTTAAATTGTGACCTGACCATCTGAACGTCCCACCAGAAATCCAGACTCCTCACTCCAGGCAACGTTTTTCCAATCTTCTATTGTCCAGTTTTGGTGAGTGTGTGTGAATTGTAGCCTCAGTTTTCAGTTCTCAGCTGACCGGAGGGTCAATGGTGTGTGTTCAGAGATGCTCTTCTGCACCTCGGTTGTAACGAGAGTTTATTTGGGTTACTGGTGTCTTTCTATCAACTCAACTGGTCGCTCTCCTCTGACCTCTGAGATCAACAAGGCATTTTCTCCCACAGAACTGCCGCTCACTGGATATTTTCTGTTTTCTTGGTAAACTCTAGAGATGGTTGTTTGTGAAAATCCCAGTTGATCAGCAGTTTCTGCAATCCTCAGAGCAGCTCGTCTGACACCAACAACCATGCCACGTTCAATCACCTTTCTTCTCCTTTCTGATGCTCAGCTTGAACGCCAGCAGATCGTCTTGATCATGTCTACATGCCTAAATGCATTGAGTTGCTGCAATATGATTGGTTGATTATTTGACATTTGTGTTAACAAACTGTTGAACAGGTGTACCTAATAAATTGGCAAGTACTTAGGCTATGTTTAGACGGAAACGATTCTGAAGAGAAAACGCAAAATGGCGTTGCGTCATCACTTTTTATTCTGCGTTTAGACGAGCGTTTTGTGTGGGAAATCCGCGTGCAAATGGAGACGCAAAAGTGTGTGAAATTCAATGTAGTATGCACTTCAGGCAGGTAGGAATACATACTACAACAACACCAAGTCCACACGCCTGCGTACAACCTTCACTGTCAAGCACAAGCAGACTTTTGCGTTTTTACCGTTTACACGGGAACGCGGTGGTGGAGCGTTTTTTAGATTTCCACTCTGGAGGGTGGTTTCACTTTTTTCACGTCGCCGTGTAAACGAAAGGCACATCCGATAAAAATATTTTTACGTTTTACGTCCGCAAGCGTTCTCGTGTAAACAGGGCCTTATATGCACAAGTTATTCAAATTTTTAAAAAAATCTAAATTTTAGAAGTTTCAAGAACTTAATGTTTTTCATACTCTTTATGGGCAATGAATTTACTTGAGTTTTCCAGTCATTTGTGATCAAGAGAAAAAAGTTTTCTTTAGTCAAATAGCAGCTTCTGTGTGCTTAAATATTTCAGAGCTTGACATAACTAGAAATATTTATATTTACTATAGAAATTTCAATGATTTGTTAAGATTTTTAATTGTGCTGTCAGTTTAACGTGTTATTAAAGGTGTTAACGCAAACCCATTTTAACGGCGTAATTTTTTTTATCGCGTGATTAACGGTCTTTTTGGCCTAGCAAACTTTGTTGTTTTTTTCACATGCTCTTGCAACAGAACGTGGTGCTGCGCTATGAAACCCATTCATTTCAATGGCTTGTGCCGCGTGAGGACGTTAAGTTGCTTCGGCGGCCAAAGCGCAAGCGGATCTAGCTAGACTGTAAACAAAACAACTGCCATGGCGCACACACTCGTTTGGGCTTGCAAACCGGCCAAATAGTTGGTTAACGTTACGTTTTGAGTGGCTGACGAGCACGAGACGCTGAAATGGATGCCAGTAAGATTCTGAATTAAAAGTTCACTTTTAAAAGTTACCAAATGGTTCAATAGGCTTTATGCCGTGCGTCACGTGACCAAACCGGAAAACGGGTCTCATCGCATCCGCTTGTCAGAGAAAGTGTTAACGGCCGTAAGAACTGACTACGATATCTATGGATATTTAAGGTAATCAGCTAACCTAACTAGTTTACTTTGTTATTGGCGTTTTATTCCATTTAAATATCTAAAGTTACTGTGAAGAATAAAAAATATAAAACGTTTAAATATTAATCTGCACATGTGAGGGATATTGTTTATGCTAATCTTTGCTCGCTCCTTTTAAGTTATCTTGAGTAAAACCGCAAAAAATGTCATGAAAAACATACAAAAGACCTGGAACGGAAGCGAT
The DNA here is from genome assembly GCF_988280905.1 of Pimephales promelas. Taxonomy (NCBI): domain Eukaryota; kingdom Metazoa; phylum Chordata; class Actinopteri; order Cypriniformes; family Leuciscidae; genus Pimephales; species Pimephales promelas. The sequence goes on from NC_142791.1 coordinate 23,757,266, forward strand.
TCGACCTGTTTTACAGAGAATGCGGAAGTAAGTTGTGCATAAAGCCTATTGACAAGACCAAAGTGATCTTTTGTTTTTTTCGTTGTGAACTGAGCCATCATCATCGCAGCATGTCCAGTCAAATACCGCTTGCCAAACACACACGCACACACACACAGATGATGCGAATTCTCCGCCCCCTCGTCAATATCAGGACCTCGTCAGTATTTCTTTCACCCTTTTATTGATGGACCGTGTTACATCATGTGAGAGATTATTTGCTCCAAGTGAGAATGTTAGTGTGAAATTGAACACAATAGCCTATATACCAATGTTGTTTTCAATAAAAAAACAATTGCGATTAATCACGAGTTAACTATGACATTAATGCGATTAATCGCAATTAAATAGGCTATTTTAATCGTTTGACTACACTAATTTTTAATAAGGTCAAAGGTCATATATATCAAGTAGGACGATCTCACATATGGATGTAAAGCAGAGATAATTAAAGCACATGCTAATCAAAAATGATTTTTTTTAATAGTTGAAATCAATATAAAAGTGCTTGTAGCGAAGTCTACAGGTGACAGTACTCTGCCCAGCACAGCTTATATTTTATATATCTCGCGCACAGCTGTGGTTGTATGTTATGCGGTGACGTGTATCAGATTTGGGTTCAGCAGTAATATGAGTGTGCCCCTGATCTCCCCCCCCAGCCGGAAAACCTGCTCTTGGCCAGTAAATGCAAGAACGCCGCCGTCAAGTTGGCCGACTTTGGCCTGGCCATTGAAGTACAAGGGGACCAGCAAGCCTGGTTTGGTACGTGGTCACTTTAAACTCTCACCTGAGTGCTCATCATTTTGTTTAATACTTTGTTATTTCCACGTACATTGTGATGGTTTTCTCAAACATCCAGGCAGCGTTGAGATGGAACGAGTCTGTATGTACCATTTTTTTCGCACGCAGGGTTTGCTGGAACGCCTGGTTACCTTTCCCCAGAAGTGCTAAGAAAGGAGGCTTATGGGAAACCTGTGGACATTTGGGCATGTGGTGAGTCACACACTCCCTCCCGATAGAGTTCTTTGCATCTATTTCTATCTTCTTTCTCTCTCTCGACACCCCACACATATTCAGACGCATCATCCTCAGATGTGGAGAGCTCTCTCCGGCAGGTGTTGTCAAGAGGCTGTTGCCAAGCGCCGCTTTCACCACCGTCCTGTTTCACATCCACTTTCTGTAGAGTATCTCTAGTTGAGCGCTTTAATTACTTTGCAGATCAGTAGGTGGGATGGTGTTGTTTTGTCTATCGTCGGGAGTGATTCATTTCCACTAAGTGGTTCATTAGGACAGCTCGTATATCAATGAAACAATTCACAGATTCACAGTCATTCTCTAAATGTAACACGCATTATTAGTGTTCCCCTTTGTTGCATCTCATGTTTGTTTGCTATCAGAAAATAAATGTGGTTAATCAAAACTTTATCAATCTTGACTTAAAAAGAATTTAAGTTTAAATTTTATGTAATATGTCTCTATATTAGTAAACAATATAATTTACACTTTAAAAAAATATTAACTCAATATTTTTTTATATTTTAGTTCATGTAATATATTTTTGCTTTATTTTATTATTTAGATTTTTTTCATTATGTATAATTATCTTTTATAATTTTGTAATATAATTATACATAATTATAATCGCAATTAATCGTTTGACAGCCCTTATATTAAAAAATGAAATTAGACATTAAAAGCATAGCTGTTTTGACAACATTTGTCATTTTAGTTTATATTTATATTTTATTTTTTATAATTTATATAATATTATTTACATTTGATAATATTTGTTATACATTCTTGTAAAATATATACTGTATATATGTGCATATATATATATATATGGGCTGTCAAACGATTAATCGCGATTAATCACATTCCAAAATAAAAGTGTGTGTTTACATAATATATGTGGGTGCACTGTGTATAATTATTTTGTATATATAAATAAACACACATGCTTGTATATATTTAAGCAATATTTTCATGTATATGCTGTATATAGATTTATATATAATTTATAGTATATATAAATATAAATATTTTATATATATATATACTGTATATATAAATAATACTTTTTTCTTAAATATACATGCATGTGTGTGTTTATATATATACATACACACTTTTATTTTGGATGCTATTAATCGCGATTAATCATTTGACAGCCCTAGTATATATATATATATATATATATATATAAATTATATATAAACTAAAATGATCTCATATTAAATAAAAAATATATTATTTTTAATTTAATATGAAAAAAAAATGTTTTTTACAAAATGAACAACGCCATTGTTTACCACTTTAATTTTGATTTATATTGCATTTTTATATAATGTATATATTAAATATTTGTTAAAATAAATTTGGAATTAAATATATATATATGTTTTTTGCCCTTTGGGTTAAAACATTTGCCATTTTAGTTTATTTTTATTATATTTTAATATACTTTATATAATAATATTTGCATTTGTTAAAATATATTTGAAAAACGTGTGTATTATTATTTTTAAATTTCTCTCTCTCTCTCTATTAAATACATAATTTTGTAATATAATTTAGAGAATTGCATAGAATCTGGTATCAGTGAAATGTCTGTAATTGCAGGAGTCATCCTGTATATTCTGCTGGTGGGATATCCTCCATTTTGGGATGAAGACCAGCACAAGCTCTACCAACAGATCAAAGCCGGGGCTTATGACGTGAGTCTCATTTTGGTTTCTATCCTACAGTACAAGTTATGGAGTCAAAATATTACTGTGTTCCTTTGTTTCCTGTAGTTCCCCTCCCCAGAATGGGACACGGTTACCCCTGAAGCCAAAAACCTCATCAATCAGATGTTGACCATCAATCCAGGCAAGAGAATCACGGCGCAAGAGGCCCTTAAACACCCGTGGGTCTGTGTGAGTATTACCGGCCACCGACCAGAACAGAATACCAACACACACCAGAATACATATGCTCAAAAAAACATGACACCCATATTACTTCTGAGAAGTGGTATATTTCAAGCAATGCAAATAGGATCAGTTTTAGTTTTCATATTAACTTTAAGACCCAAAAGTATATGCAAAACAATTCTTTAATTTGAATCAATAGAATGATTCTTCTGTTTCTCACAGCAACGCTCCACAGTGGCGTCCATGATGCACAGACAGGAAACGGTCGAGTGCCTGAAGAAGTTCAACGCAAGAAGGAAACTCAAGGTCTGCTGATGTCTCTTCTTCAAAGTCATAATTCCTGAAACTAGATGTGAGTCTGAAAACCCCCGCTTGATTCTTCTGTTCGCCTTACTCTCTTTCTCGCGTCTAGGGTGCGATTCTGACCACCATGCTGGTGTCGCGCAATTTCTCAGGTAAGTTCACATCAAGATATTATGTGCTAAATCACTAGACCAACTGTTCACATAGTGCCCAAAAAAGACAAATCCAAAGGTCCGCACAATCACTCGACCAACCAGAACTGCGCTAACTAAACTATTTGACTTCTTAAAGTAGAGGAATAAAAAATTACAAATCAATAAATGAATCTGACTTCTATTTTGAAATCCTCAACACAAACTCTTATTAACAGTGTTGTTTTAGAATTATTTATACAATATTGTAGGATATGTTAATATTTTTAATCAACATTTCCTTTTATATTTTCACATTGAAATTTTTGTAATTTATGTGCTTTTGTTTTTTTTTGTGTGTGCTAGTAATTTTAGTACTTAAAGGGATAGTTCACTGTGAAATCAATTATTGGTATGTTTTAGCTTACCTCAAGATCCAAGATGAAGGTGTCTTTGTTTCTGCAGTATTTTGACATTTTTAGGTCAAACCGTTCTTGTCTGTCAGTCATATAATGGAGGTCTATGGTCACCACCTCAAAGAGCATGCACAGAGTCCAAATTAAACATGATTTAATGACTCGTAAATGTAAGTACACATTGATGGCCTTAGACATGAAATGAGCGTTTTGTGTGAGAAAACGAACAGTATTTTTATCGTTTTTACCTCTTGCCCTCTTACCTCAGCCACAAAGCGCCCACGTCCTCAGATCACTTGGACGTGGCTGTGGTTGCAAGAGGTTAAAACGATATAAATACTGTTCGTTTTCTCACACAAACTGCTCGTTTCGTGTCTTAGGCCATCAATGTGTACTTACATTTATGAGTCATTAAATCATGTTTAATTTGGACTTCTCTGTGCATGCTCTTTGAGGTGGTGACCATAGACCTCCATTATATGACTGACAGACAAGAACGGTTTGACCTAAAAATATCAAAATTGAAACTACTGCGGAAATGAAGACGCCTACATCTTGGATGCCCTTCAGGTAAGCTAAAACATACCAAAAATTAATTTCAAAGTGAACAATTCCTTTAAAGTTTAAGTAATTTAGTTATTATTAGTAGTTGCCAAGGCGGCATTTCTAGATTTTTGTGTTAGGATTTTAAGTCAAAATTTCACTTCTAATATTTATATTTTATTTTATTTCAGCTTTATTCCTGTGCCAATTTTTAAAAAAGTTTTAGTTAACAAAAACAAAACTGAAAAGGAATTGTTCACCCCAAAATGAACAAACTTACATGACTTTTTTATGCATATAATTATGCAATTTTCATATGATGCAAGTGAATGGTGACTAGCAGCTCTAATCAGCTCCAACTGATAGCTTTGTCTAAGAGTAAAAGCTTTTTTCCATACGTGTTCAGAAGTAATATATTATTATATACACTATACATATAATGCATTTATGGTGCTTTTTTTGATGTTCATCACCATTCACTTTTATTGAGTAAAAAGAGCAGCATCAACATTCTGTCTGACATTTTTTGTCTGCGACGGGGAAAGGAAATTATTCCTCATTTTGGAAAGACGCAAATGATGACGGAGTTGTCATTTTTGGGTGTACTGTCCCTTTAAATGGTCTACTTAAGTATTTATGCTATTAATAAATCCTGCCTTGTGGCTTGAGGCATCAGACACTTCAGTACAAAAGGAAATCTCGCAGCTAAGGGAACGATACGCAGTTTCTGATCTGACTGTTGGATTCGGAGAGCAGCTGGAGTCGGGCCGTGTCCTGACAGATTGATTCAGAGACGTGTGGTTCTGTAGGAAGTGCGTGGCGTTTGTGAGCAGCGGGCCTCGTGTTTTAGATGTTTGTAGCTTTGCCAAATGCCGCTTGTGATAACTGGCGTTTATAATAACATGTGATTTATATCTGCTGTAATGTAGCATCTGCTCTCTCACTTCCCGACACACACACACACACACACACACTCTCCCTCACTTGCACTTCAACAGCAGGCTGGTGGGCGGAAGCAACAGTGTTCCTGTTTGAGGAGCGTTTTAGATGGCCACTCTCTCTCTCTCTCTCTCTCTCTCTCTCTCTCTTGCTCTCTCCATCAGAGGCTCGTCCCCCGTCCTCTCTCTGCTCTCATTACTGTAATTACCTCATCCCGCGGGGTGACTCAGTGGTAGAGGAGGCGTGGGAGTGTCCGAGCGTCACTCCACACACTTGCCCTCATATGTCATTCCCTTATCCTTTATACGGCCTTTGATGGGGACATTTTATTTTTATATATAGTATTTAAATGCCCCTTATTCTGTCTTTTTTGGGGGGAGAAATTGAAAATATGTAATCATCACAAAAGTCCTAAATAAATCTGCCTTGGCTATTCCATAGTAGAGAAATTGTCCATGTTTAAAGAAAAAATGTGGATTTCATGTTTATGTATTTTATATATATATTAGGGCTGTCAAATGATTAATCGCGATTAATCGCATCCAAAATAAAAGTTTGTGTTTACATAATATATGTGGGTGCACTTTGTATAATTATTTTATATATATATATATATATATATATATATGTAAATAGACACACACATGGATGTATATTTAAGAAAAAAATATTTATATATAAAATATTTATATATAATATAAATTATATATAAATCTATTTACAGTATATACATAAAAATATTTCTTAAATATGTACAAGCATGTGTGTGTATTTATATATATAAAATAATTATACACAGTACACCCACATATATTATATAAACAAACTTTTATTTTGGATGCGATTAATCGCGATTATTTGTTTGACATCTCTAAAATATGTATATGTATTTACATTCTTTTATATATATGCTGTCATTTTTTTTTCTCAATTTTAGCCATTAATTATAGGCATTCAGCTATCAAACACTTCACAGTATTCACATCATGAATAATACATTATATATAGTAAAAAAATATAGTATATATAATAAATATAGTTCTTTGATAAACATTAATGGCAGACAGCAGCAGGATTATTAGGCTCATTTAACTGAGGATACTCGACAAACGGGCACTTTGTCACAGATGTGCACCAACACCAATACTCTTTTGTGTCTTCTTATTGCACTTGAATGCTTTAAAAGCACTTGTATGAATAAGAGCGTGATCATGCTTGCCAAAGGATGACAAGAAAAAATGGATGCTGTGTTCATTTTGACAGCCCTAATTATATATCATATTATATTTAGGGCTGTGAAACGATTAATCGCGATTAATCGCATCCAAAATAAAAGTTTGTGTTTACATAATATATGTGTGTGCAGTATGTATAATTATTTTGTATATATAAATGCACACACATGCATGTATATATTTAATTATATATATACTTTATATATATTTTAGGGCTGTGCAAAAGTTAATTGCGATTAATCGCATCCAAAATAAAAGTCTGTTTTACATAATATATTTGAGTGTGCTGTATATAATTATTTTGTATATATAAATACCTATGCATGCATGTATATATTTAAGAATTATTTGCGCTTAAATTCTGTATATATATATAAATACATAATCTATATTATACAAATATAAATATTTTATATAGGAATAACACATTTTCTTAAACATATACATGCATGTGTGTGTATTTATATATACAAAATAATTATATACAGCACACACAAATATACTATGTAAACAGAGACTTTTATTTTGGATGCGATTAATCGCAATTAACTTTTGCACAGCCCTAATATATTTATATTTATACAAAATTTAATTTTACATAAATATACATATTTGATGTATTAATACATTTTTCTTAAATATATACATGCATATGTGTGCATTTATATATACAAAATAATTATACACACTACACACACATATATTATGTAAACGCAAACTTTTATTTTGGATGCGATTAATCACGATCAATCATTTCACAGCCCTAATTAGATTAGATTAGATTAGATGAGATTAGATTATTATTATTTACTTCATAATAATATAATAAAATGCATTCATAATAATATCATTATATGTATATTATTATATCTACTGTTTCGATTTTTTTTTTTTTTTTTTTTTTTTTTTTGTCTTCTACTATGAAATTGCCAAGTCCAGTTAAGCCAATTATTGTCAACAAATGTTACTTGGTACCTATTTTTTGGTACTTTCTTTTTATGTTTTTATTAGAAATTTTTATTTTGTATTTATTTTTGACGTGTATCTTTAAAGGAGTAGTTCACTTTTAAAAAAAACTTTTGCTGATAATTTACTCACCCCCATGTCATCCAAGATGTCCATGTCTTTCTTTCTTCAGTCGAAAAGAAATTAAGGTTTTTGATGAAAACATTCCAGGATTTTCATTCCAGAAAAGACAGTTTCAGTGCAAACTGCAAACTTTTCAAAGGGCTGTAAACGATTCCAGTCTTATCAAGCAAAATGATCACTCATTTTAAAAAAAATAACAAAGTTTAAATTTTATAAGCTCAAATGGTCATCTTGCTCTGTTCGTTACTCTCCTGTTCGACCTCGTTTATCAAAGTGAATGAATCGTTTTTCGTGTCATTTGGTTCATTCAACGGACAAAATGAACGAGTTGACTCAGGAAAAGATTCGTTCATTTTGATAAACGAGTTCAAACAGGAGAGTCACGAACGTGCATCACAGAACAGAGCAAGGCGACCAGTTGAGCTTATAAAACGTAAACTTTATTTATTTTTTTTATTAAATGAGCGATCGTTTCGCTTGATAAGATCCTTATTCATCGCCTGGAATCGTTTAAAGCCCTTTGAACAGTTTGCACTGAAACTGTCTTTTGAACCTTGAACCGTTTGGTTCCCGTTGAAGTCCATTATATGGAGAAAATCCTGGAATGTTTTCATCAAAAACCTTAATTTCTTTTCAACTGAAGAAAGAGAGACATGGACATCTTGGATGACATGGGGGTGAGTTTTCTTAAAAGTGAACTACTCCTTTACCTACACGTCAAACATCCATTTAGTAATCAAGTCAGTTTTAATTCAGCAGCGTACAACTCATTAGATTTGATTCAAACCAATAACTCAGCGAGTCGTCTTGACTGAATCAGTAAAAGAAGAGTCATTTGTTCATGAATCGGACTGTACTGTTAAGAGTAAATGTGGGTGAACATTAGATTGCATATGTATTCATTTCTTGTTTTCTTCATCTCTTGCTTACCTCACTCTGTATTTCTACTTCCTTCTCACAACACCCCAAATAGATGCTTTGCCATGGCGTTTATTCCCCACTGATTGGAGAGAGTGGCTCCCCGAAGAGAGCTTGACAAGAAAATGAGCCTTTTCTTTATTCCAGAATGACAGGGGAAAACTCATTATATGATTACTACTGTAATGGACTCTCTGGTTGCAGACGGCAGCTTGTGTTTCCAGCTATCTCTCTCCATGCTAACAGACTGTTCTATCCTTTAGTTTCTCTCAATGTCTACAGCAGTGGTTCTCAACTGGTGTGCCGTGACCTAAAAATGTGTCGAACTGCGAACGTCAAAGGCCTTATGTCTGTGGTGTTAATTTGTCTGTCACTTGGCAGAAGATCATTTTCAGCGCATTTGGTTGTAATGTTTTACGTCAACTCAGGGTTTGATCTTATGATTAACTCTTCAGTGCGATGAGCAATCTCACAAAACATGGAGAGATTTGATTCTCTTCGCGCAATTCACTTTCTGCTGAAGATTAAGAGATCATTATGAAAAATATCATGAATTTAAGTTCATTTAAAAGCCAGGAAAAACACTGGAGCTGTCATGAAAGCTTGAGAAGGAACATATCTGGCTGGTTAATGCAAGTTAATCAATTTATTCAATACATAGGTTTACAAAGTTGAAAAGAAAGTGGTTTAAAAAAGAACTTTATATATTTTAAATCTTCTATTTATATATAAATATGCATTTATTTTAATTTTAAATAAAAGTTTAATATTAATTGTCTTAATATATTTGCTGTATTGCATCAGATATATTTTACTTTGCCTACAGCTGATTGGCCCATAGGGGTGTGATTATTTTCAATCGTAGGTCGATTCAGGATTTTTTATATTTTTTTGGTGTTCGATATGACCAATAACGTAATTTTATTTCACAATAACAATATATATTATTTTTGCTGTAAATAGAGTTGTTATGGTTAGGTTGGTACTTTAGATGGCAATTCTTACCAATTTCAATACCGCAACGAAAGTTAAAGGAGTAGTTCACTTTTAAAAAAACTTTTGCTGATAATTTACTCACCCCCATGTCATCCAAGATGTCCATGTCTTTCTTTCTTCAGTCGAAAAGAAATTAAGGTTTTTGATGAACACATTCCAGGATTTTCTCCATATAATGGACTTTACTGGGAACCAAACGGTTCAAGGTCCAAATGAGAGTTTCTGTGCAAACTGCAAACTGTTCAAAGGGCTTTAAACGATTTCAGATGATGAATAAGGGTCTTATCAAGAGAAACGATCGCTCATTTAATAAATAAATAACAAAGTTTAAGTTGTATAAGCTCAAATGGTCGCCTTGCTGTTCTATGATGCGCGTTCGTAACTCTCCTGTTCGAACTCGCTTATCAAAATGAACGAATCTTTTTTCAAGTCATTTGGTTCATTCAACGAACGAAATTAACAAATTTACTCGGAAAAAGATTCGTTTATTTTTCACTGAGACTGTCTTTTGGACCTTGAACCGTTTGGTTCCCAATGAAGTCCATTATATGGAGAAAATCCTGGAATGTTTTCATCAAAAACCTTAATTTCTTTTCGAGTAAATTATCAGCAAAAGTTAAAAAAAAAAAAAGTGAACTACTCCTTTTAAGCTTATAATTTCATTTTTAAAAATATAATTATGCATTTAAAAGTTCGAGAATGGATTCATTTGGAGACTTCAAAATCGGCCGAGATAGGCAGGCGATGCAAAACAAAATCTTACATGATATTGCTTAGCTTCAACAACACTAGTCTGTTTTTTTCCCCTCCGGTCTCGGTCTGTCTTGGTCTGTCTTGGTCTCGATAGCCTCTGGTCTTGGTAGTGTCTTGGTCTCGGTTTATGCGTTGTTGACTACAAGTCTACTATACATATAACCTTCTGGAAAAGGTTTTATTCTGACTGAGTAAAACGATTCACTTGTTTTCTCGATGCATCCTTTACAAATCCTGCTGATTCATATGCATAGATCTTGAAACATGGATTTTTGAATAACAAATTGACTGAATAAATGTTTTTTTAATAAGATCTATGCAGTTTTATTTTACATTTATTCATTTATTACATTTCTGTAGCTTTTCTCACTTGAATACTCCTATTAGATCTACATAAAAACCTAAACAACGGTTTATTAATTTTTTTGCTTGTTATTTGTCTAATTGTTCTTATATTGATACTGACTGATTAATGGTTTACTTCAATACTTGCTTTTAATTCAAGCTTTTTACATAATATTAGGCACATATTAAGTGCAGGATCCGAACGTTGGTCGTTTTGTCGCTATGGTTACACACACACCGTTGGCGGTGCGCTCAAAGTCATCTGTCAGTAACCCAGAATCTCCTGAATGAAGTTAAAACCAATCATGTCACATATATATATGTGTTTTACTAAATATTAATACTAAGGCTGTCAAACGATTAATCACGATTAATCGCAACCAAAATAAAAGTGTGTTTACGTAATATATGTGGGTGCACTGTGTATAATTATTTTGTATAACACATGCATGTATATTTAAGAAAAAAATGTTTTGTATATAAAATATTTATATGTATATATAATATAAATTATATATAAATCTATATACAGAAATAAATATTTCTTAAATATATACATGCATGTGTGTGTATTTATATATATATAAAATAATTATACACAGTGCCCCCACATATATTACGTAAACACAAACTTTTATTTTGGATGCCATTAATCGCGATTAATCGTTTGACAGCCCTAATTAATACATAAAAAACTGTACATTATATGTGTTTTTTAAATCAAGTGATCAAAGTGCTCGTTGCCTCGGCGATCAGTGGCGCGGATACGTTTTTTTCTCATGTGGCTCGCGCACACCGCACCGCGCTTCAATCCGTTGCGGATATCGTAGTGTTGTATTGCTAAATCCCCCGACCACTATATCGGTCTGAGACAGCGAGACCTAGACAAGACCAAAGACCGTGATACGTGGTCTCGAGAAAAGTGCGAATGGAAAACGTACCAGGGTAGCCACTACATCTGGCCTTCTGAAATAGGCTTTTTTGGGGTTACTCAATATTGATTCAGTGTTGGCAAAACCAGTTGAGAAGCAGTGGTCTATGGCACGATGGGCATATGTGTGTGTCTGTGTGTGTGTGACAGTGGGCAGGCAGACCACGGCTCCCTCCTCAGTCTCTGCGGCCGCCGCTGCGGCAGGGGCCACCGCCGGTCTGGTGGAACAAGGTAGCCCTCGTCACGTCCATCCATCTTCTCATGATTCATATTCAGCATGGAGCTTGGAGCATGTCACGGTTGCAGCGGTCTCGTGTTCAGCACTGGGGATTAGATCTCTCTTTCTTTATTCCTCCATTTCTCTCTCTTTGTCCATCTCTCATAAAGCCCCGTTCACACTGACTGCGGGTCACTCGGTGGAGCTGTAGTGGGCGTTTGTTCTGCGCAACCAGCCATTGTTTGGAAAAATCTCATCGCAAATGGAGCAGCTGAAAAATCAGAGTTCAGGAGAGGAACGTTTTTTTTTTTTTTAATCGCAGAAGTGAATAATGCATCACAAGATGCATGATTATAAATGCATGAAACAGAATCGTTCAGAATGCACAGTTTCTGACACGATTTGTATTAGATCAACTGGTAGAGAAAGAATAAGAAATGTTTCTTGAGAAGCAAATCAGTATATTAGAATGGCAATGGAGACTGGAGGAATGATGCTGAAAATTTAGCTTTGCATCAGGAATAGATTATATTTTAAAATATATTCATGTAGCAAGTGGTTATTTTAAATTTGATATTTTTTTTATCAAATATATGCAGTCTTAATGAGGATAAGAGACCTTTAAAGATCTTATCCACCTCAAACTTTTGAACATTAGTGTACATGAAGTTATTTTGGATAAAATGCAAAGCTAAATGCATTCTAAATGCACTCTATTAGTGGTAGCTGCTCTGTTTGCGTGAAGGAAAAATAACGGGAGCACTTTACTTAAAGCCTTTATGTATAATGCATTATAAAAGTATTTTTAATGCATTAAATATGACTTGTTGCATCGCTGAACAAGCCGGCAGTACTTTCTGCTCCTATTGATACAAATTAAAAATTCCTCATTTTGTTGCTACAAATCACTATCAGTGTGAACGGCTCATAAAATCATCGATCTTTCCTCTCCTCTGCTGGAAAAGCCAGGTCATATTAGTTTTAAGCAGTCAAATTGTTGTGGTTTTATTTGACAGTGGGTTTTTGCTGATGTAAAATGGTTTAACGGTTTGGCCAAGATGTTTTACCAGTTCAAAACCACGACCCACTAACCATCTTGACCAGCATATGTTAAACTTCGAACACATTTCCCCACAGCCAGACTTTATTATATGCATTATCGTCTAGTTTAAAGGAGTAGTTCACTTTTAAAACAACTTTTGCTGATAATTTACTCACCCTCATGTCATCCAAGATGTCCATGTCTTTCTTTCGTCAGTCGAAAAGAAATTAAGGTTTTTGATGAAAACATTCCAGGATTTTTCTCCATATAATGGGACTTCAATGGGAACCAAACGGTTCAAGGTCCAAAAGATCCAAAAGTTTCAGTGCAAACTGCAAACTGTTCAAAGGGCTTTTAAATGATTCCAGATGATGAATAAGGGTCTTATCAAGCGAAACGATCGCTCATTTAATAAAAAAAATAACAAAGTTTAAGTTTTATAAGTTCAAATGGTCGCCTTGCTCTGTTCTGTGATGCACGTTCGAGACTCTCCTGTTCATCAAAATTAACAAATCTTTTCCCGAGTCAACTCGTTCATTTCGTCCGTTGAATGAACCAAATGACATGAAAAAAGATTAGTTCATTTTGATGAACGAGTTCGAACAGGACGCGCATCACAGAACAGAGCAAGGCGACCATTTGAGCTTATAAAACTTAAACTTGGTTATTTTTTTTTTTAAATGAGTGATCGTTTCACTTGATACGACCCTTATTCACCGTCTGGAATCGTTTAAAACCCTTTGAACAGTTTGAACTGTCTTTTGGACCGTGAAGCGTTTGGTTCCCATTGAAGTCCATTATATGGAGAAAAATCCTGGAATGTTTTCATCAAAAACCTTAATTTCTTTTCGACTGAAGAAAGAATGACATGGACATCTTGGATGACATGGGGGTGAGTAAATTATCAGCAAAAGTTTTTTTAAAAGTGAACTACTCTCTCACATGTCCACATCCCTTACGAAAATGAAACCAAATAAAACCCAAAATCATGTTTACTCTAGTAAAACCATGGTAACCACAAATTAAACATGGTTTTGCAACACTAACCATGGAATTTGTCATAAAACTGTCATACAAATGGTAATCAATCTGCCAAAAAACATGGTGACTACAATTTTACCACAATAGAAGCATGGTTAATTTTCATATGTGTATGAATAGAAGTGAGTGGAGTGCAGATGCGGATAGAAAAAGACCACCTGACTGACATGTGAAGTGACAAGTGTGATTTAAAGTGGCATTTCAGCGGCTTGTTTTAGCTGGATTTTCCAACAGGGTCCATCTATCTCTTCTTATTTCTTGTTTTTGCACTCTCTCGCTCTCTCTCTCCACTTGCTCCATCCATCCATTTGCAAATCTGTCATCCTTCAGTCGTGTCCCTCCTCATTTCTTCTTCCCTTGGGTTTCTTTTGTGTGTCAGATCTCTTGATTATAGGTTTCTCTCTCTTTCTCTTGCCTGATGACTGAACGTTGCACGAGAGCACACGCATGTCTTGTGATGCAGGAGAAGCCTGATGTGATCCGATTCGAGTGCATGTGTCTTAAACCTGTGTGTTCGGGAAAGGGGGTTCAATGTCCTTTCAGCATTAAATAATAGGACACTTTTACTCTTTACTGATTCCAGCATCTATGCAGCAAGTTTTCAGTGATGGTTAAAGGAATATTATTAGCTTATTTTGAGTTTAAAGGGATAGTTCACTTTGAAATTAATTTTTGATATGTTTTAGCTTACCTCAAGGGCATCCAAGATGTCAGTGTTTTTGTTTCCGCAGTAGTTTCAATATCAGTCATATAATGGAGGTCTATGGTCACCACCTCAAAGAGCATGCACAGAGAAGTCCAAATTAAACATGATTTAATGACTCGTAAATGTATTACAAATCCGTACAAATCTGACTATGGAGTTGACTTTGGTGGAAAGCTGGAGGTGATTGCTGATAGGCTGTCCCAATCAGTGGCGCCTGCACAATCCAATCACATTTGAGAGGGTAACAACTAATTGAGGGTTTCCGAGATTTTTCTTTTTTCTTTTTTTTTAGTAGTAAGTAGTAACGGGTACTCACGGTTATGGATAGAAATGTAGTCTAGTAAAGAAGAGTACAATATTTCCCTCTCAAATGTACTTGAGTAAAGTCATGAGTACTCCCCAAAAATTATACTCAAGGAAAGTACAGATCCCTTAAAATTGCTCTAATGAAGTAAATGTACTCTGATCTCAAAGGGAACGCAAAGTTTCTCAGGGGAATGCAAAAGTTTTGCACAGGAACATAAAAGCATTGAGATATATATTTTTTTCTATCACCATAAGGGCAGTTTATCGACTTCATACATTTTTATTAAATATTTAAATTTAAAAAAAAAAATGTTAACCTGAAAGTATATTTCTGTAATCATGTTTTGCTTTAATTTATTCCCACTGAGGTTTTTTTTTTTTTTTTTTTTTTTTTTTTTTTACATTTTTACATTATATTGAAATTAAACTGGTATACATATAGCATTTTCAAACATAATAATACCTTGTGGTCCATTTATACTTGAGATTTTTGGATTTAGTTTGGTTGAACAGCATCTGTAACACAACGGTTTACCTACAGTATAGTGCATTACTTCACAATTATAAAATAATTCCTAGCAGTCGGAATTATTCATTTTGATCATTTTTATCTGTTTTGTAGAATCTTTTTCCCCCACAGATGCCCATCTCTCCGTCTCTACTCCACGTCTTCACTGTTTGTGTGTGTGTGTGTGTCAGAGGTTTAGGTGAATCGGGTTTATTGCCACCTCTAGGTGTCACTGCAATTTTGTCATGGAGGAAAAGACTTGATAATGGCACAACATGGCAAAGATAAAGATTTGAAACTCAAACCAAAGATGGAAAGTTAACCTTTGTTATATGGCGGATAAGAAACACACATTTGAACCCCCTGCCCTCGTCCAGACAAACACACTCCAGATCATGAACCAGTACTGGTCTCTCTCTCTCTCTCTCTCTCTCTCTCTCTCTCTCTCTTAATCTATTCTTAATCTCTCCTTCTCTCCATTCCTCTCTGCCTCTAACGTTTGTGTCAAGGTAAGATTCTCACTCTTTTTCTCTCTCTCTCTTTCTCTCAACCCTCCCCTCCACACAACACCTTCTTCTCATCTGCACGGATTAATAAAGTCAGGGACTTTAGCTCCATAGAAACGCTAAGAATATTTCCTTCATCTTGTTGAGGCAGCAAAGATTAAAAGTTCACATAGGATTTGCTGGCTCTATTTCATTTGATTTCATTTTAGTGATGTGAAGTTGTCAATGACAGTTTTTATTGACTTTGACAAACTTTAACATCCTCACTTGTGGCAGGAATATTTTATGGTAGCAGGTGTTCGCCACCTCATCAAGTAAATATTTGAATGTATCATGCTTACACTGCACTGTGTGTGTGTGTGTGTGTGTGTGTGTGTGTGTGGGTTGTGGGTTTATTTAGCTGTACTTTGTAAATAAAAGTGTTCGAAGTGAACTAAATTTGACTAAACCTACCTTTGGGAGGTTATTAAAAGGAAGTGAATAATATACATTACCATTCAAATGTTTTGGGAATGTAAATTTGTTGTACTTTTATTCAGCAAGGATGCATTAAATTGATAGAAAGTCACAGTAAAATTGCTTAATATTTCTATTTCAAAGAAATATTGTTCTTTTGAACTATCTGCTCACCCAATAATCTTGACAATCGACACAGTTTCCACAAAAATATAAAGAAGCGCGACTGTTTTCAACATTGATTTTGAAGTTGAGCATATTAAAGTGATTTTTGAAGGATCATGTGACTCTGAAGACTGGAGTGATGATGCTGAAAATTCAGCTTTGATCACAGTAATAAATTAAATTTTATACATTTGCTTTAAAAAAAAGTTATTTTAAATTATAATAATATTTTAAAATGTACTAAACTTTTGGTCAAATAAATGCAGCCTTGGTGAGCAGAAGATACTTATAATATTAAAATGTTTATTTTTTTAAATAAAATATTTTTTTTAAATCTTACCGACTCCAAACGTTTTTTGAATGTTAATGTAAATGTTTCTTTCTAAAAATGGAAAAACTTCTATTTTAGGGGTTGAATTAGAGTTAACTCTAAAAATAAAAATCATTATTTTTGTCTTGATTTAATGTAAAAAAAAAAATAATCTTAAAATAACGTATTACCTGAATACCTATTTGTTTATTTTTATTTATACTTGTATCTTGTTTTAAAGCTAAACCTCAAGTAATTTACTTAAAACAACAACAAAAAATCTGAAAAAAAGTAATTTGGCTTTTCAAGTAAGTTTGTGTAATGGATGTTTAGTACCTATTAAAGGAGTAGTTCACTTTTAAAAAAAACTTTTACTGATAATTTACTCACCCCCATGTCATCCAAGATGTCCATGTCTTTCTTTCTTCAGTCGAAAAGAAATTAAGGTTTTTGATGAAAATGTTCCAGGATTTTTCTCCATATAATGGACTTCAATGGGAACCAAACGGTTCAAGGTCCAAAAGACAGTTTCTGTGCAAACTGCAAACTGTTCAAAGGGCTTTAAACGATTCCAGACGATGAATAAGGGTCTTATCAAGCGAAACAATCGCTCATTTAAATAAATAAATAAATAAATAACAAAGTTTAAGTTTTATAAGCTCAAATGGTTGCCTTGCTCTGTTCTGTGATGCGCGTCCTGTTCGAACTCGTGCATCAAAATTAACGAATCTTTTTTCGTGTCATTTGGTTCATTCAGCGAACAAAATGAACGAGTTGACTTGGTAAAAGATTTGTTCATTTTGATGAACGAGTTCGAACAGGAGAGTCATAAACACGCATCACAGAACAGAGCAAGGCGAGCGTTTGAGCTTATAAAACTTAAACTTTGTTATTTATTTATTAAATGAGCGATCGTTTCGCTTGATAAGACCCTTATTCATCGTCTGGTGTTGTTTAAAGCCCTTTGAACAGTTTGCACCGAAACTGTCTTTTAAACCTTGAACCGTTTGGTTCCCAGTGAAGTCCATTATATGGAGAAAAATGCTGGAATGTTTTCATCAAAAACCTTCATTTCTTTTCGACTGAAGAAAGAAAGACATGGACATCTTGGATGACATGGGGGTGAGTAAATCATCAGCAAAAGTTTTTTTTAAAAGTGAACTACTCCTTTAATTTGCATTATACACTCACCGGCCACTTTATTAGGTACACCTGTCCAACTGCTCGTTAACACTTAATTTCTAAGCAGCCAATCACATGGCGGCAACTCAGTGCATTTAGGCATGTAGACATGGTCAAGACAATCTCCTGCAGTTCAAACCGAGCATCAGTATGGGGAAGAAAGGTGATTTGAGTGACTTTGAACGTGGCATGATTGTTGGTGCCAGAAGGGCTGGTCTGAGTATTTCAGAAACTGCTAATCTACTGGGATTTTCACACACAACCATCTCTAGGGTTTACAGAGAATGGTCCGAAAAAGAAAAAACATCCAGTGAGCGGCAGTTCTGTGGGCGGAAATGCCTTGTTGATGCCAGAGGTCAGAGGAGAATGGCCAGACTGGTTCGAGCTGATAGAAGGGCAACAGTGACTCAAATAACCACCCGTTACAACCAAGGTGGGCAGAAGAGCATCTCTGAACGCACAGTACGTCGAACTTTGAGGCAGATGGGCTACAGCAGCAGAAGACCACACCGGGTGCCACTCCTTTCAGCTAAGAACAGGAAACTGAGGCTACAATTTGCACAAGCTCATCGAAATTGGACAATAGAAGATTGGAAAAACGTTGCCTGGTCTGATGAGTCTCGATTTCTGCTGCGACATTCGGATGGTAGGGTCAGAATTTGGCGTCTACAACATGAAAGCATGGATCCATCCTGCCTTGTATCAACGGTTCAGGATGGTGGTGGTGTCATGGTGTGGGGAATATTTTCTTGGCACTCTTTGGGCCCCTTGGTACCAATTGAGCATCGTTGCAACGCCACAGCCTACCTGAGTATTGTTGCTGACCATGTCCATCCCTTTATGACCACAATGTACCCAACTTCTGATGGCTACTTTCAGCAGGATAATGCGCCATGTCATAAAGCTGGAATCATCTCAGACTGGTTTCTTGAACATGACAATGAGTTCGCTGTACTCAAATGGCCTCCACAGTCACCAGATCCCAATCCAATAGAGCATCTTTGGGATGTGGTGGAACGGGAGATTCGCATCATGGATGTGCAGCCGACAAATCTGCGGCAACTGTGTGATGCCATCATGTCAATATGGACCAAACTCCCTGAGGAATGCTTCCAGCACCTTGTTGAATCTATGCCACGAAGAATTGAGGCAGTTCTGAAGGCAAAAGGGGGTCCAACCCGTTACTAGCATGGGGTACCTAATAAAGTGGCCGGTGAGTGTATAAAGTAGTATATAAACAGAAGACTATACTATGCTTTTAGCTGGGTAACTGTGTTGTGTGTGTGTGTGTGTGTGTGTGTGTGTTTGCTTGCACTCTTCTGCACGTGCACCAGCGCATCCCCTTGCGTATGCATGGCAGTCCCCGACCCCTCACTCCTCGACGGGATGTTGATTTATTTGACCAGTTTTCGCTCTGGGCCGCACAGTGCATTCGCTAACACACAGCACACTTCTGCTCGTGATGTGTGTGTGTGTGTGTGTACTCATGTAGTGTTTCAGACGCCAGTTTAATCCTCTGGATGTGGGACGGGGGGATTTCCCCAGCTGGCTCGGACAGTTATGTGACATGTTAGGCCGAGCACCATTATCGCTCCTGTAATGTTGACTGCTGCTCTCTCTCAGCGCGCTGATGTTTGCCTTTCCTCTCTCCACATCTGCAGCAGCCAAAAGCCTGCTCAACAAGAAGGCCGATGTCAAGGTAAGACCACGTTTATTTCCCTTCTCCTCTTCCTTTTTCATTCCTTTTTCTCTTTCTCTTCGCATTTGCCCAGTTTCCCCGTAGAGGAGGGATGTCTGTTAATTGGTGGACGTTTTGATTTGGCCAGTCTGAAGCTGATCTGTGTGTCTGTGTCCGCAGTGTCTGTCTCCTCGTTCTGTGTGTTTGTGACTCTTCTGCAAGATTAGATTCAAGTGATCTTCAAATCTGATGAGGTAGTGGTGGGTGGTATAATAATCTTGTTTCATAATGTGAATAATATTAGTGTCAGTATACACAATATAGCAATTTCTTTTCCAGAATTTCAGTCCTATAAAGTACATAAACGCTAATGGTTTACAAATAATCTGAATAAAATTTTATTTTTTATTTCTTTGCAAGATTTTGCATAACAAATGAATGATAAATCTGAGAAAACAGTTTTACTTTATGTGACGTTCATTCATTATTTATAATTATATATAATTATTTATTAATTCAAAACCATATTAATAAGATTGGATGAGCCGCACTTTGAGTAAAATAGCCTTTATACAAACAAATGAACTAGTGTTATTTTAGTAATTATATGCTATTTTAGTATTTATTAATATTTTGAATTGGCTTCTTTTTATATTTGCAATTTTTTCCTGTTGTCATTCTTATTTGTTTTTGTTTTTTAAATATTTCTATTTTATTAATAATATGTTTTAGTTTTAATTGTAGCACAGCTTAAATTACTTTGTTTCAGTAAATTGCTAAGGCAACATTATTTATATATATATATATATATATATATATAATGCTATAATTTATACACACATCAATATAATATAAACAAAAAAAAACATTTATTTTAGATGCGATTTAATCGATTTGACATTTATAGTATGTAAATATATATATAAAAATATATATATATATATAAATAAATTGTATTTTTATATATATATATATATATATATATATACATTTAAATTTTAAATTATATATATATATATATATATATATATAATTAAAAAATTATATATATATATATATAATTAAAAAATTATATGTGTATATATATATATAATTTAAAATTATTATTATTTCATTCAGATCTTAATTTTAGCTAACAAAAACAATTTTTAAATGGTTTTAGGTATAGACATGGTCACATGGTCACAGCCCAAATATAAACTTGTTTTTTTTTTCAATAACTTCTAAATCTTATTTCGTTATACCTGTATAATTCACCCATTGAGCCTCAGTCATTGTTCGTGATCAGTTCTTCGGTCCGGTGTGCGTCACGCGGATTCAGGTGAACGCGCGCAGATGTTGACCTCTGACCTGTAATGAGCTGTTAGAGAGAGTGCACTTGCAGGTTCATTTGTTCTGATAACATATAATCCTCTTAGACAGAGGAAAAAGGTCAGCTTTCACCTCTTAGAATTAGAAATGAAACTGTGACTGCTCTCTATTAGAGATTGGATGTGGATCTAGAGAATAATCCCCTCCACTCGCAGCATTAATCATGCGTTACGTAATCTTTTAGGCTGCAAGTTTTTATGAGGCCTAATGCCTAAAAAACTCCCCAAGGAAAATCCTGCGACTCTCTCCTGTGCTGATGCTGCGTTTCTGTAACATGTAGTCCTGAATAAATGAGGATATGTGGGCTGAACCGTCTCAGACATTATGCTTTAAATTTGTTCAGTGTGTTACAGGTTAGTGATCTTGCTTGAACTTTAGCTTCCTCCTTTTCTCATCCTCTTTTCTGGGTGAACTCTAGTAGTAGTTTTACACTGACAGAAAGATATCAAAGAAGTTTGGGGTCAGTTACATTTTTTAAATGTTTTTGATTAAGTCTTATGTTCTCAAAGGCTGCCTGTATTTGATCAAAAATACAATAAAAACAGTAATATTGAGAAATGTTACTATTGTTAAAAATAGCTGTTTTCTATTGGAATCAGGGCTTGACATTAACACCCGCCAAACTGCCAGTGCGTGTGTGTTTCAGCAGTGGTGTATAACACAGTCACTCCTTATAGCCATTTTGGCAGGTTCAATTTTATAGATCATATATATATATACTTTTTCAATTGTAATCTTTTAACCCTAAAACCATATTCTGGACAAATGTGGGCAAAATAGTTTTGATTCATTTTAAAAAAATACTTCCCTTGATCTGAGCGGCACAAGACTTGGGTACTTTTCCTAAGTTCTCCTGAACACTAAGCCTCCTGAACACACACTTCCATAGAAATGAATGGGAAAAACTGTAATTTAGAGCATTCTAAAATAAGCCAAAATAAGACACCAGGTGACAGCAAAGTCACTTAATCTTTAGGTTTTAGCTCTAAGAACTTATTGGAATGATATTTCAATGTAGTTAAACATAAAAATAAGCATAATTTCATAGAAAATATGGTACTTTTTGAAGTAAATAACAGTGTTGTAGTCGAGACCACCTCACTCGAGTCCGAGTCGAGACCGAGACCAGAGAGAGTCGAGTCCATAGAGAGTCGAGTCCAAGTCGAGTCTGAGACCAGAGATGGTCGAGTCCGAGTCGAGTCCGAGACCAGAGATGGTCGAGTCCGAGTCGAGACCGAGACCAGTGAGGGTTGATTACCTAATATACTTTTATTTACTTAGAGAAATCCTTTTTTTATTTTACTGAATTTACTTAGAGTTTAAAAAATATGATCAGTTTAGGGTAAAAAGGCCACATAGTAGGTGGTGTTAAAAGTAATTTTATTACAATTTGTCATGCGCAGTTGCGCACTAGAAAATCAACAATCACTGGGCATGTCAATCAATTTAAAGAAATATTTTATTAACATACATTAATAATCATGAAAAATATTTTGAATTGAACTCAAATGGACTCGGGAATAAGTCCGAGTCCTAAAAAAAAAATGTTCGAGTACGAGTCAATTCCGAGTCCAAATGCACACGAGTCCATGACAAGACCAAGACCATTAAAATATGGTCTCGAGACCGAGTCCGAGTCTCGAGTACTACAACACTGGTAAATAAATTCAGAAATACCCCCAAAATAAAAAAAACACACCATAAATGGATAGACAAAACTTTATCGAAGACAGTGATATAACATTTATAATAAATAAAAATTAGGATCCTAAAAATTAGAGTCCTTTGTGCCCACATTTGTCCTCAATTACAGGATTAAGGGCTATAAAGTGAATACGGTTTGAGGGCTACAAAGGCATTTGAAATAATAAACTACCGGTAAGAGCAAAGTAGTGTTGTAAAAAATATAGATTTTTTTTTTGCTATTTATAAATATCTGAAATGCTTCCGATACTCATTTTCCGCTGAAAACTGTAGCTACACGATACCATCTGTGCTTTCTCTCTCTCTCCGACAGACGCACAAACCCGCCTCTCCTCGCTCACTTTTTGCCCTCAGATGAATATTGTTGGTGTTACAGGGCTTGAATTTCGACATGGGATTGTGCATATTGTGCATAATTTTAAGTGAATGTAAACAGTTGAGAAAGAAAACGCATGTGTAACAGTATAATGGATCTGTGCTTCAGGTCTTAAAGTGACAGAAGCCTAATATTCCTGCTGCCAAATTATGAGATAATATTAAAAATATCTATGGTCTTTTTTTCCCCATGGTATCGATGTCAAAATTGTGGCCAGTGAAAATGATGAGTGGCTAGTAACTTGGAAAACCTCTAGCCACG
Source organism: Pimephales promelas (assembly GCF_988280905.1). Lineage (NCBI taxonomy): Eukaryota > Metazoa > Chordata > Actinopteri > Cypriniformes > Leuciscidae > Pimephales > Pimephales promelas. The sequence goes on from NC_142791.1 coordinate 23,780,648, forward strand.
ATGGCTGGTGAGCAAAAAAAAAGTTAATATCAAGCCCTGATTTGTATATATATTTAAAATTTCTAATATTCCTGTGATCAAAGATTAATTTTCAGCATCATTACTCCAGGCTTCAGTGTCACATGATCCTTCAGAAATCATTCTAATATGATGATTTGCTGATCAAGAAACATTTCTTATTATTATCGATGTCAAACATTTTTGTGGAAACCGTAATACATTCGTTGATGAATAGACCGTTCAAAAGAGCTTTTTTATTTGAAATTGAAATCTCTTGTAACCTAAATGTTTATACTTTAAATTATGATTCATGTAATGTGTCCTTGCTGAATAAAAGTATACATTTTTGCTGACCCCAAACTTTTGAATGGTATTGTAGTGACCAATACATTTCCCTTCGACTCTCTCTCCTTTGTCTGCGGTCGAGTCTGAATCCGCTCGGCTCGCCTCCCACCATCAGCATTTCCGTCAGACTATGTTCTCATCCTCAGCTGAGCTCACTTCCTGTCATCCGCCGAGTGGATCTCATCCACAAGTTCACTCAGAACTGCACCTGCGGCGGGAATCTTTTTTCCGAGCGCTCTCATTATCCGCTCGGGCAGGTGTGATCTTTCATCGCCTCGACTGTGCTAATAAGCCACTCTCTCTGCCAATCAATCCATGATTTCTCCTCCCACGCCTCACTTTAGATCCACCATATCATCCCAATCCAGAGTATGAGTGTGAGAAAGCCGCAGGGTGGACCTCCTCGATGGGAACGAAGCTCTCGCTCCAGGAATAGCTGGCGGTTTGAACCCAGGGAACCGGGAGACAGAAATAGACCCTTCCGCTGCACCTCACTCATTGCTTAGCAACTGGCTTAACACACTCCTCCATTCTGACATTTCCCTCCTTTTTTCCGCGCTCTCGTTTTCTTGCTGTCTTGCCGTTCGTTCTGCGGTACGGTGAAGAGCGTCGCCACGGGATGAATTGTGAGGGGAAGCATGGAGGATCATGGTTTAACTCTTAGAGACCCCCACAAACACATGTTCAGTTCGAAAGAAATACAGATTAATGAAATGGACAGGAAGTCAAAGACGACAATTAATATAGATGGATATAAATTTAGACCCTTTCAAGTCATAACTATCAATTTGAACGTATCTATCTATCTATCTATCTATCTATCTATCTATATATATATCTATCTATGTATCTATCTATCTATTGTTTTGTTTCTTTGTTCATTCATTTCTTCATTGAATCTATCAATCATTTGTTTGTTCATTCTATCCATCTATCTATTTATCCATGATTTTGTTTGTTTGTTTGTTCATTCATTTGTTTGTTCATTCTATCTATCTATTGTTTTGTTTGTTTGTTCATTCTATCCATCTATTGTTTTGTTTGTTTGTTCATTCATTTCTTCATTAAATCTATCAGTCGTTTGTTTGTTTGTTTGTTTGTTCATTCTATCCATCTATTGTTTTGTTTGTTTGTTCATTCATTTCTTCATTAAATCTATCAGTCGTTTGTTTGTTTGTTTGTTTGTTCATTCTATCCATCTATTGTTTTGTTTGTTTGTTCATTCATTTGTTCATTAAATCTATCAATCGTTTGTTCATTCATTTGTTTGTTCATTCTGTCCATCTATCGTTTTGTTTGTTTGTTCATTCATTTGTTCATTAAATCTATCAATCGTTTGTTTGTTTGTTCATTCATTTGTTTGTTCATTCTGTCCATCTATCGTTTTGTTTGTGTGTTCATTCATTTGTTCATTAAATCTATCAATCGTTTGTTTGTTTGTTCATTCATTTGTTTGTTCATTCTGTCCATCTATCGTTTTGTTTGTTTGTTCATTCATTTGTTCATTAAATCTATCAATTGTTTGTTTGTTTGTTTGTTCATTCATTTGTTCGTTCTTTCTACCCATCTATCGTTTTGTTTGTTTGTTTGTTTGTTTGTTCATTCATTTGTTTGTTCATTCTATCCATCTATTGTTTTGTTTGTTTGTTCATTCATTTGTTCATTAAATCTATCAATCATTTGTTTGTTTGTTCATTCATTTGTTTGTTCATTCTATCCATCTATCGTTTTGTTTGTTTGTTCATTCATTTGTTCATTAAATCTATCAATCGTTTGTTTGTTTGTTCATTCATTTGTTTGTTGATTCTGTCCATCTATCGTTTTGTTTGTTTGTTCATTCATTTGTTCATTAAATCTATCAATCATTTGTTTGTTTGTTCATTCATTTGTTTTTTCATTCTGTCCATCTATCATTTTGTTTGTTTGTTCATTCATTTGTTCATTAAATCTATCAATCATTTGTTTGTTTGTTCATTCATTTGTTTGTTGATTCTGTCCATCTATTGTTTTGTTTGTTTGTTCATTCATTTGTTCATTAAATCTATCAATCGTTTGTTTGTTCATTCATTTGTTTGTTCATTTTGTCCATCTATCGTTTTGTTTGTTTGTTCATTCATTTGTTCATTAAATCTATCAATCGTTTGTTAGTTTGTTCATTCATTTGTTTGTTCATTCTATCTATCGTTTTGTTTGTTTTTTCATTCATTTGTTCATTACATTAATCAATTGTTTGTTTGTTCATTCGTTCATTTGATAGATCTATCTATCCATCCATCCATCCATCCTTCTTTTTTATTTGTTTGTTCATTCATTTGTTTGTTCATTCTATCCATCTACAGTTTTGTTTGTTCATTCATTTGTTCATTAAATCTATCAATCTATCTATCGTTTTGTTTGTTTTTTCATTAATTTGTTTATTACATCTATCAATTGTTTGTTTGTTCATTCGTTCATTTGTTTGTTCATTACATTTTTCAATCGTTTGTTTGTTGGTTCATTCATTTGTTAATTCTATCTATCTATCTCTATCATATTTTTTTTTTGGGGGGGGGGTGTTCGGTCATTTATTTGTTTGTTCTGCCTATCGTTCGTTCTTTCTATAAATCAAGTGTTCGTTCATTCTATCTATCTTTCTATTAGTTAATTCATGTGTGTGTTCTGTCTACCGTTTGTTCATTCTATCCATTGTTCTATTGTTTGTTCGTTTATTCTATCGTTCTATTGTTTGGTCATTCTGTCATTCTATCATTCGTTCTATCTATCGTTTGATCCATTCATACTGTATATTGTTGGTTCGTTCTATCTTCTATCTGTCTATTGCATTATTGTTTTTTCCATCTACCGTTCTTTCTATCTATCGCTGTATTGTTCTTTCTATCTACCGTTCTTTCTCTGTCTGTCTATCAAACCTCTGAAAATAACCTCATGAGTGTAGTATGGGGAGAAACGGTTCTGTCAACACTTGGACTGACTCCATCAGCAGGTTATTAAGATAGGGAAGAGAATGCCTTAAGGACTCTTCTGAACATTAAGCCACATCAAAACCTCTTTCATCCACCAGACCAGTTTACTTTCTTGCCAAAAACATTGCTTCACCTTATCTCAACCTCCCTTCCTCTCATATGTCTGTCCATTTCCGTGTGATTAATGTTCATCTCAGCGTTCATCATAACATGTATTTAACTCTCTCATTCATTCCATCCCTCCATCACCTCCTTTCCACCCAGAAACGGAAATCCAGCTCCACCGTTCAGTACATGGTGAGAATGATATTTAATCCTAATCTCTTTATCCCTCCATCCCTTTCTCATCTCACTCTTGTTTATCCATTCATTCATTTGCTCATCCTTTTGTGTCATTTAATGCACAATGTCGAATAAATCTACTCTTCCTCTGTAATGATCTATGTTGATTCTTCTCTTGCTCAAATGTCAAGCGATTGATTTAAAGGGTCAAATGGCATTAAATGACTCCTCAAACACAGGTGAGGGTCGTAGTGTTTGTGTGTTTGCGTTCTTTATGATGTGGAGGGTTGTAGCGAGTCAATGTTGACCTTTGTTGATTGTGTTTGGCTTTTCGTTATCGCTTCCTTGTGTCTGTCTGATGTTGTCTGTGATTCATAAGGACTCTACTCCTGTTGTCCTTTCTCTAAGAAAACAATGGACCAAGCTCAGATTTTCAGAACTTTTTGCTTACTTTATTTTTATTTTGAATGCTTTCATGAATGAAACAGGTCATGGCATCTTAAGCTGGAGAAGCTGTTTTTTGCTGGTCAACAGTGGTCTGGCTCTAACCAGCTTTATTAAAGGGATACTCCACGTTTTTTTTCATATTAAACTATGTTATTCCCTTAACTAAGACGAGTTGATGCATATCGTGATCAATCGCTCTTTGATAGCACTTAACTAGCCCAGTTCATTCAATAGGGGCCAAGCAGAGAAGCGACCAAACACCTCCACGTTTTCCCTATTTAACCCTCAGACGGTCTTCGGTCATTTATGACCGGAAAATTTTCTGTTTTGAATTTCTAAAAATCAAGCTTTTTTGGAATGTTATGAAACTTGTGACTTTTATGGCAAAAAATAAATAAAAATGAGGTCATGATCCGAGCATGCTAAGTGGTCGTAAAAAAATAGTCACACTCGTGGTCTTCGGTCAAAAATGACCGACCCATAGGAAATGAATGGGAAATTGACCAAAAAAAAATCTCTGAATTTTTGTATGTAAAATCCACAAATCAGCCACAATTCTAAAAAAAAGTACACCGCAGGAAAGGGGTGACACTCTACTACTCTAGAGTGCAAAACAGACACACCCACCAACACACACACACATACAAACACACTTTTATACACATACACACCAATACATTTTGATTACAAAAAGTATGTTTTGAATTTTTTAAAAATCACAGCTTCATCGGAGTGTTACGAAACTTGGTGACTTTTATGGCATTATGTATGTGAACACACAAAAAAAATTGAGGTCATGATCTGAGCAGGCTAAGTGGTCTTTGGTCAAAAATGACCCCCATGGGAAATGAATGGGAAATTAACAAAAATTCACAATTGTTTATTTATTTATTTATTTATTTTTTAACAAGAAATCGTTTTTGAGATTGTTTCAACTATATATTTTCAAATCCACAAAAAATGTGTTCATAAACAGCTGGGGAATCACATGCCTCTCCATAGAGAGCAGTACATGCCATCTAGTGGTTACACCATAATTCTATGCTTTTTCTCTATACTGTAACCAGATGGTGCTAATTTTATTCAAATTTATTTTTTTTTCTGAAGGCCTAGACTCTATATTAAACTAAAATACTGCATTAATAATTAAAAAAAAAAATATATATATATAGAAAAATATATATATAAAAAAAATATATATGTAAAAAAATAAAACGTTGTGCTTTTCTAAGCGCGTAAAATAGATAACTACAGTGTTTCCCCTACCATGGTCCGCCCCCCCTAAAATGCTGACGAAATCCAGTCATAAAAACGGACTTAACTGTATAACGCGGAATTTCACAGAATTTGTAAATTTTTGAGAAATAAATAAAAGGCAGTTCAGTACACTTGAAATCTAATTGCAATGTAGACTAGTGTGAATAATAAACCACAAAGACTATTTAAATACGAGTCCTGCATGTTCTGTGTGAATGATGGTGCAGCCGACGCGCAGTTTAATTTACCACACACTGAAGCATGTGTGACACTTTCGCTGTTTTTTTTTATTTTTTACCTATATTAAGACACAAATGCATGAACTGCCTCTCCAGGCTCTAGATCCACTCTGAAAGTCACTTCGTGATCATTTAACCGCTTTATTTGAGAAAAACTATGATCATGATTTAACTTGACAGAAATATATTACAGTTGTACAGTAGAATGTAGATTTGTCCCAATGTAATAACACTAATCCAAATAAATTATCAACAATGCTTATTTTTTTAAGGAATAATACATTTTTCTTCCATGTTTTAATTTTAACAGTAAAGCTCATTGTGCAGTATTTTATTTGACAAAGTTTATTTAATTTTATATGATTAAAATTGATGATAAATGATAAAAATTTGTGTTTTGTCTTAACACAACACAGAAATAGTGTGAAATTTTTTTTCATAGGTTTTGTTCAAAAAAGTTTTTTTATAATTTAAAAAAAAAAATTATAATAAAAAAATGTAGTTTATAATACATGATTTCAATTAATTAGACATGCTTTTTGATAATTAAAAAATTTACACCACGCATCCGTAACACGCCCGCTCTGCAACACTAGCAGTCTCCCCGAAAAAAAATCCTAGGGGAAACACTGAACTATATTGTATGGTGGAATACCACAGCAAATGCTTGGGAGCACTTCGACGCGGTGCAGTAATATCATCAATCATGAAAAGTCCTCTCCCCCTCTCACTCTCCGGAGTCACGTGATGATATTACTGTGCCGAGTCCATAGATAAATATGCGCCGAGTCGAAGTGCTCCCAAGCACTTGCTGTGGTATTTCGCCTTACAATATAGTTATCCACTTTACTCGCTTAGAAAAGCGCAACGTTTTATTTTGTGTCACCGTCCTAGGTCAAGTTACACTACTCATGTAACTGTATTTAAATAGGAAAAACGTGGAGGTGTCGCTTCTCTGCTTGGCCCATATTGAATGAACTGGGCTAGTTAATTGCGATCAAAGTGTCCACAGCGATTGAGTGCACTCATTGAGACGACATAAGGGAAAATGGAAAAAAATGGTGAAATATCCCTTTAAGATGGTCTACTTTATCCTCACTGGTTGGTAGTCCAGTTGCTTAACCATCTGGACCAGCAAATGATCAGTTTGGACCACATGAAAACTATGTAAAACCAGCTGAAAACTGGTTTTAACTGGATTTTCCATCAGTACAATGTTATCGATTGTAATTATTTTTAAATTTTGTGGTAAAATGTGATGTGGAAATGGAAAAGTATGAGTTTCATCTAAATTTACAAATGATGAACAAAGGGCACCCGGCTCAGTTTATGAATTATGATTTAAAACACACTACTCTCTACTCTCTCACCACTAGGGTTGGGTATCGTTTGAATTTGAACGATTCCGATTCCTTGTTTCGATTCCGGTTCCTAACGATTCTCGATTCCGATTTTTTTAAGAGACAGGGTCAAAAAAGTTTAGCTAACCAACGGTCTTTCTGAAGGAAATACTCCTGTCACAAATACTCCTTCTGTCACAAATTTTGCATTTTGCTGAGATTTCGTTATTTTTAGAAAAGTGAAGCTACACTTTGGACCGCCGACGTAAGGTACTCATGTTCGACTCGCGTGGTTATGCCAACACTTCCGGTAGACGCTTCTTCGTTGTTGTTGTTCAGCGGTTTCTTCTTCCGCTCGGCGGACTGTGAATATTGAAACTAGGAATCGAAATTTTAACTTTTGAACGATTCCGGGAAAAACGAAAAATTAGTCCCGGTTCCAATCGATACTCGATTCTCGATACCCAACCCTACTCACCACTGAACACATTATCACCCCTCCTCTCTCTCTCTCTCTCTGTATTTCTCTCTTTCTGTCATCTCGCCCTTTAACACCCACTGACGCCCTTTAACACTCTTTTGTGTTCTGCACAGCCACAGTCAAACAGTGCGAAAAACAGCATAGTCACCAGTCCCAAAGGAAACGCCCCTTCTCCTGCTCTGGTATTTACCTCCTTATTCCTCTCTCGCTCCGGCTCGTCTGTCACTTTGGCTTCCTTCTCCTGTCTCGCACATGTCTGTCAGTGTCAGCGTCTGGCCCGTCTCAGGCCACCTGTCATAGACGCCGTGTGTGTCTCTGCATCTTCATCTTTGTCATCGAAACAATGATCAACGATTTTATAGTTAAAATTTGATGCATTTTGATGCTTAGAGCGTCAGTTAGCTTCATGTTTTTATAAAGATGAGTGTTTAGTGTGCATGGACGTTGTTTGGACAACATTTGTGTGTTTGGATCAACTTTGACGTTGGCTCTTTGTGTTTGACACTCATTATAAGTGTTTGTGTGAAATTTTTGCTTCTTTTTTATGTGAACTAATGCTGATTTCTATTATTGTACTGGATCAAGTGTGATATAACCCAGTACAATGTTGTCTAATAAATTTGTAAAACTATATCTTTTTAGAGCCTCACAATTGCGTTGATATTTGAGAGATGCAGTGACCCCAAACATGTGGCTTCTCGAGTCACATTTCAAAAATATCCAAATGTTATTGCATTAGATGACAAAATATAAAAATGCAATGGCATTTGAAAAATGATAACATAATTTCATACCTAACAATCCTTTTTTGTAAAATGCATTGCTTGAAAAGTGTGCTTGTGCTCACTTTTTTAATAAACAATTTTTTTTATTATTATTTCACTTTTTTAATTAATCTTCAGCTGATCTAAGATGTTTACTTGAAGTTCCCCTGATATTTAAAGTTAATATTTCGATAATTTAACAAAAGAAGTTCACAGCTCTCTGATGACTGATGTCCATGCAGTTAAACTAATCAAATATTTCCTCTTTTTTTTTTCCTAAGTGTTTTATTTTATAAATGTATTTATTTAAATATGGCATTTTTATAATTTGTCACAAACCCTAGATTGGGAAACCCTGATGTAATGCAATAATATTCACACATTGTCTGAAGTGTGACTTTTGCAGTATTCGGTTGAAATTATAGAACACTTTAGATTACTTAAGTTGCAGGTTTTCATTGTATTAAAGGAGTAGTTCACTTTTTAAAAAAAACTTTTGCTGATAATTTACTCACCCCCATGTCTTCCAAGATATCCATGTCATTCTTTCTTCAGTCGAAATGAAATTAAGGTTTTTGATGAAAACATTCCAGGATTTTTCTCCATATAATGGACTTCAATGGGAACCAAACGGTTCAAGGTCCAAATGACAGTTTCAGTGCAGCTTCAAAGGGCTTTAAATGATTTCAGACGATGAATACGGGTCTTGTCAAGCGAAACGATCGCTCATTTAATAGATAAATTTAATAAATAAATAACAAAGTTTAAGTTTTATAAGCTCAAATGGTCGCCTTGCTCTATTCTGTGATGCACGTTCGTGACTCTCCTGTTCGAACTCGTTCATCAAAATGAGCGAATCTTTTTTTGTCATTTGGTTCATTCAAAAAAAAAAGGTTCAGAAAAGATTCGTTCATTTTGATGAACGAGTTCAAACTGGAGAGTCACGAACGCTCATCACAGAACAGAGTAAGGCGAGCATTTGTGGTTATAAAACTTAAACTTTTGTATTTATTTTTAAATTTGACTAATCGTTTTGCTTGATAAGACCCTTATTCATCGTCAGGTGTCGTTTAAAGCCCTGTGAACAGTTTGCAGTTTGCACTGAAACTGTCTTTTGGACCTTGAACCGTTTGGTTCCCATTGAAGTCCATTATATGGGGAAAAATCCTGAAATGTTTTCATCAAAAACCTTAATTTCTTATCAACTGAAGAAAGAAAGACATGGATATCTTGGATGAAATGGGGGTGAGTAAATTATCAGCAAAAGTTTTTTTTAAAAGTGAACTACTCCTTTAAGTTTAAAAAGCAAAACTCTGTTAAAAGGCTGTTAGCGCACTAGTCTAGCCTGTTTAACTGAATCTATATCTTTGTGATTTGGTTTTAAAATGAAAGTGCCCTAATTATGCCATATTTAAGGTTCCTAATTTGGTTTTAGAGTCTCCCGCAGTAAGTTTACATGCATCCAAGCTCAAAAAACACTTAATTTTCTCAAAATACATTAGCATCAGCTCAGTCTCTGAAACAGTTTGATAAAGGATTCAGTCTCTCTAAACCCTTCCTTTCCGAGAGCCTGCTCTGCTCTGATTGGTCAGATAAGATAACCCAGTCTATTATGATTGGTTAACCGGTTGCAGGAAATAAAACACCTATTAGCATAACTTGAACTTTAGCTGCACTTAATACACAGTTATGCGAACAGTAACCGTATCAAATCCAGCACGAGTCCTCCGAAGTGGTTTTCATGACGACAACACAAACCAATAACTCCATTCATCATGCAGACCTCTTACATTCACACACAGCTACACATCACACACTACATGACCGGTAATGTCCTGCAAAGCATAATGGGGCACTTTAAAATGTTGTTCAAGAAGTTGTCGATTTGCTGAGCTCCTCATAAACTCTGGGATTAAATGCGTTCACATCTGTGGACTGGCTTCAGATGTTGGGCTTTGACCTTCGCCATCTGGGCTTTGACCTTCACCAATAACCTCCATCATCTTCTTCCACCTCCTCCTCTCTCTCGCTTTAACTGAGACTGCTCTCGTGTGACTCTCTCTCTTTTTGCTAACACTTGGTTAATTCTTGCCATCTCTCACCTCCATCTCATTTTGCTCGTCTTTTTCGCTCTCGTTCTCTCTCTCGCTGTCTCCTCCTCCTCTTCTCTCTCTCTCTTTAGGAGCCTCAGACCACTGTTATCCATAACCCAGCGGATGGGATCAAGGTACATGCTTCCTCAGCTCCCTCCCCATCCTCTTCTCTTTCATCCTCCACTCTTCTCTTCCTCTCTCTGCTTCTGTCGTCTGTCGCCAGTCTCTTTATTCTGTGGTGCGAGCAAGGTTGTTGTTTTGGGTTTGTGAGTGAGCATGTACTCGCATCAAGTTGGGAAGGTGTTTGAGAAAGAGTGTGGTGTTTGGTACAGTGTTCAATGTTAATTGTGTCAGTTAAAACAGTGAAACCAATGGTTCAGTCTTGACCCATCCCAGTCAATATGCACATGGTTTTAAGCAGAAATTAATCAAAAACTGCATTCAGAATGCATTTTTCCTCCGCAAGAGAAAAATTACACCACTGCTGAAAATTTAGGAAAGAAGAATCTTATGCTCAGCAAGGCTGTATTTATTGTATCAAAAATAAAGTAAAAGCACCTGAAGGGGTGTGCATAAGACTAACATGACACCTTCATAATCATGAGATGACATGATATGAATGACAAATGTCATTAAGTGTCTTTCGCTCAGTTATGACATTTTGAATGCAAATATGACATTGTTTGAGATGTCTTTGTAATGACACCTTGACATATTTATTTAAATATGCCATTTTTATGATTTGTCACAAACCCTAGATTGGGTTACCCTGATGTAATGCAATAATATTCAAGTATTCGGTTGCAATTATAGACCACTTTAGATTACTTAAGTTGCAGGTGGTTTTCAACATTGCATTAAAGGAGTAGTTCACTTTTAAAAATAACTTTTGCTGCTAATTTACTCACCCCCATGCATGTCTTCCAAGATGTCCATGTCTTTCTTTCTTCAGTTGAAAAGAAATTAAGGTTTTTGATGAAAACATTCCAGGATTTTTCTCCATATAATGGACTTCAATGGGAACCAAACGGTTCAAGGTCCAAATGACAGTTTCAGTGCAGCTTCAAAGGGCTTTATATGATTTCAGACGATGAGTACGGGTCTTGTCAAGCGAAATATGACATTGTTTGAGATGTCTTTGTTATGACACCTTGACATAAACCAATACTTCATAACCTGTCAGTGTCTGTCATGACAACTTTATTAAGATTATTAAGACAACACAACCTGTCATAAACATGACATTAATGATCAAACTTAAGAAACCACTTAGCTTTATTGGTTAACATTACGTTAAACTGTCAGGTGGTGGTTTTTGACATTGGCTGTCATGAAGCCATTATAACTTTTTAATGACAAATTCGATTAGTACCACTGTAGTTCATGACACAGTTATAATGGCCTCATGACAGCCAATGTCAAAGCCAACCAATTGACAGTTTAACTTGACTTTAATGTCAAGTTGTCATGACAAAGACACTGACAGGTTATGATGTATTGGTTTATGTCAAGATATCATATCAAGACGTCTTAAACAATGTCATATTTGCATTCAAAATGTAATTATTGAGCGAAAGACACTTAATGACAGTTGTCATAAACACCCTACTTCATATTCAAGACATGTCATGTCATGGTTATGAAGGTGTCATGTAGAGCCCGACCGATAAAGGATTTTGAAGGCCGATACCGATACAAATATTTGTTGGTTTTAAAATCCGATGTTCTGATATATTGGCGTTTTTTTTTTTTTTTTTTTTTTTTTCAGAAACGCGCAACAAAACATGAACAGATTTTCCTAACATTAGTTATTTGTAGTTATTTATGAGTTTTAACTAAAATAATATGATAACGCATTTTAAAAAGAAACTTGTTTTTATTATTGTCACAACAGAACAGACTGCCGATTATAACTGCCAATACCGATAGTTTGGAAAAATGCCTGCCGATAAATCGGTATAAAATGTAATTTATTCCTGTGATCAAAGCTGGATTTTCAGCATCATTACTTCAGTCTTCAGTGTCACATGATCCTTCAGAAATCATTCTAATATGATGATTTGATTTGATTATTATCAATGTTTAAAACGTATTTTCTATTTTTGTGGAAACCATGATAAAAAACTCAGGATACTTTGATGAATAGAAAGTGGAATAGTTAGCATTATTTGAAATTGAAATATTTTGTCACATTATAAGAGTCTGTCCATTTTGATTAAGTTAATGCGTCCTTGCTGAATAAAAGTATTATTTTCTTTCAAAAACAAAATCTTAGTGTTCCCAAACTTTTGAATGATAGTGTCCACCCCCTTGATTACTGTTTCCAACTCATATTGTTAGCAAATATAATATTTTTATGTACTATAAAGCATTTCTTTTCTATTTAATTTCCTTTAAAAGGTTGAATTGAATTTCATGTTGACTTTAAGGGTGTGATTTATTGTTTATTCACAATAATTAATAAGCTATTTTTTATGCTTATAAGTTATTTTATATGTAGAATAGAATCAGGGCATGATGCAAGCCAGATCTGAACCTGAATCTCCCATATGAGAACCACAGCTAAATGTGTTTTTAATTGTGCTGTCAAACGATTAATCGCGATTAATCGCATCCAAAATAAAAGTTTGTTTACATAATATATGTGGGTGCTCTGCGTATAATTATTTTATATATATAAATACACACACATGCATGTATATTTAAGAAAAAAATATTATATATAAAATATTTATATTTATATATAATTAGGGCTGTGCAAAGGTTAATTGCAATTAATCGCATCCAAAATAAAAGTCTGTGTTTACATAATATATTTGTGTGTGCTGTATATAATTATTTTGTACATATAAATACACACACATGCATGTATATATTTAAGAAAATGTGTTATTCATATATAAAATATTTATATTTATATAATATAGATTATGTATTTATATATATATATATATACAGAATTTAAGCGCAAATAATTCTTAAATATATACATGCATGCATATGTATTTATATATACAAAATAATTATACACAGCACACATAAATATATTATGTAAACACAAACTTTTATTTTGGATGCGATTAATCACAATTAATCTTTGCACAGCCCTAATTATATATAAATATAAATATTTTATGTATAAATAATATTTTTTTCTTAAATATACATGTATGTGTGTATATTTATATATACAAAATAATTATACACAGTGCACCCACATATATTATGTAAACACAAACTTTTATTTTGGATGCGATTAATCGCTTGACAGTCTTAGTTTTTAACAAATATTGTATACTGTTATCAGTTTCTTTCCGATTCTTGCCAAAAAAGTTTCCTATGTTGCCCCCATAATGACGGACGCCCGTCCTCATATGCATGGCCAGTGCTGGGTGAAGTGTGACCGTCCGTTTGTGTGCGTCTCAAACCCTCACGGTGCCTGCGGTGGGCTAACACACACACACAGGAACCCGTAGAGAGAAATAGGAGCAGACAGGGGCTCAATCATTTGCATTTGTTATACATCAGATGCTAAATGCAAGCTATTAAATGTTTGTGTGGGTGGTGACATGCATATGCAAAGGGGAGGAGGGTGCAGCTGCGGTCTCAATGCTGCCATCTGGGAATGAGATGTGGAGATGCACATATGAGTTTCATTGAATGGCTGTGTTACAGCTTCACCAGGTGGCTGAGCCTGAGATTAAACCCACTTCAGATATAGAGCTCAGATCAGTCTGCGGCTGCCAATGTCATTCATCTGAAGTGGAATATGTGCAACTTCATTTGTGGTGATGATGCATTTGTCTCAGTGCTAGTATTGGTCGTGCTTTATTGGAGTTAGTTGCTGTTTGTTGAGTGAATATTTCGTTGTTGGTATATGTGTGTAAATGAAGGTGTGAGGTCAGACACTGATTTGCTTTTGTCTGTCGTACAGGAATCTTCAGACAGCAGCAACACCACCATTGAGGATGAAGACGTCAAAGGTGAGCGCTGTTTGTTTCTGTTGCATTTTCTTAAAGCAATACGTCGTAAGAGTCCATGCATTCACAGTGATTTTACTTTCTTTCTGATGACGACATCTAGCCCCTTTCATAATCTAGTAAATTCCTGATGGAGAAAAACAAGCCACGTGCATTTTTTTTTTCAAATACAGCTAGGATGCATTAACTGATCTAAAGTTTACATAAAAAGTAAAAAGGTGTTTTTATTTTTAACTAGATTTTTCAAAGAATGCTAAAAAAAAATGTATCACTGATTCCACAAAAACTGTTTTCAAAATTGATAACAATCATAATTTTCTGATTTCTGAAGGATCATGTGACACTGAAGACTGGAGTAATGTTGCTGAAAATTCAGTTTTGATCACAGGAATAAATTACATTTTGAAACATATTATAATAGAAACCAGCCATTTTAAATTCTAATAATATTTCACAATATAACTGTATTTTTGATAAAATAAATGTAGCCTCTTTGAGCAGAAGAGACTTTGTTCAAAAACATAAAAAAAATCTTCCCAACCATTAGTGTATGTTACACATTATCATGTTATGAAAGTATAATGAGTTGTGAACACTTCTTCATGACTATAAACTAGGGCTGTCAAACGATTAATCGCGATTAATCGCATCCAAAATAAAAGTTTGTGTTTACATAATATATGTGGGTGTACTGTGTATAATTATTTTGTATATATAAATACACACACATGTATATTTAAGAAAAAAAATTATTTATAGATAAAATATTTATATATAATATAAATTATATATAAATCTATATACAGTACATGAAAATATTTCTTAAATATACACAAGCATGTGTGTGTATTTATATATATATATGTATATATATATATATATACATATAAAATAATTATACACAGTGCACCCACATATATTATGTAAACACAAACTTTTATTTTGGATGCGATTAATCATGATTAATTATTTGACAGCCCTACTATAAACGTAATATAAAAAAAAATATTTTAATTATTTTTAATTAAATAGGCTAAATTATATATTTAAAATAGGATATTATATATATATATATATATATATATATATATATATATATATATACTGCCCTGCAAAGCAAAAAGGCACTAACTGCGTTTTTGGTCACACATTAGTTATTATTGACATTTAAGGCATCCTTTTATTGTTATGCGACAAAACATCAGAGAAAAATGGTAGTCGTTTGTACGGTAACTGCAAAAAGCCCTAGTTAAAGACATTTTTCTCAGTTCTGCACTCTGCATAGTTACTGCCTTTTTGCTTTGTAGGGCAATATATATATATATATATATATATATATATATATATATATACTTTTTTTAAAGTAGGCTATAGTGTGTTTGCTGCAGTCACAGGTATGCCTCATCTTTGAACTTTGATCCATCTGGTTTCCTATCAGGTCAAGCCTGAACAGTCCATATACAAAAAAAAAATCCAAAGCATTTATTTATACCGAAATGTAATTCGTGTCTTCTATTGTTGTAATAACCCTGAGGTTCAGCTGACAGGCCTTATGGCTTCTTCTGACTTTGTAAATTACATAAGAAGTGCTGGCGTAATACTGCTCTCTGCCATCCTGCTCTTCTGGGCGACACGTTCCAGGGCACCTTGAAGGTATTTTTATCTCAAGGAACACTAGAAATGTGAGAGATGTGGGCTTAAGGTGTGTGTGTTTTTTTCACACCTTGCACACTTTTGTGTGGAAATTGTGGAAATGTCATGTTCAAAAGTGGCAGAAGTGAGCGGGTCTATTTGTCATCCTTTACTGTAAAAGTCTCAGCCTCAAAAATAGGTTGCAGTCATGTTGTTAAATTATGCTCCGTCTTTGCATGCCCTCCTTTCTCAGTCGGATCTATCCAACCTCTTCCCACCTCTTCCTTCCCGCTCAATAGGGAAAAGCATAGATAGCGGTTCAATTAAAGCCCCCTCTGAAGTCAGCCAATCACCTCCAGGCTCCGCCCCCGCAATCTTCTGTAAGTCTCAGAATGACTGGTCTGCACTCGTTTGGTTTGGCCTGGCTGGTTTGCACTGCATCAATCAGCGCTCTGCTCACTAACTTCAGCAAATCCCTGAAAAATAAACCACTTCCAGTTGAGTTTTGCTCCTCTTGAGGTGATTTATAAATGTGAAAGTATGGGTTGATGATCCATTTGGATAATAACAGGCAGTTTAAGGTCTTGTGTAATTTGCACAATGCTGTCTGTGGTCTTTCTACTTTATAAATTAATAGGGATGTGTGGCGTAGAAGACTGTTCAAGAGTTGCTGCAGTATAGTTCATCCAAAAATGAAAGTTCTGTCATCGTTTACGCACTCTCATGTCATTTCAAACCCATAAAAATTTAATTCATCTTTATAAAACAAATGAAGATATTTTTAATGAAACCTGAGAGCTTTCTGTCCCTCTATTGAAAGTCCAGGTAACCAAATTTAAAACATCTAAAATGGTCATGAAGGCGTCATTATCAAGCGGTTTAAAGGGATAGTTCACTTTGAAATACATTTTTGATAGGTTTAAGCTTATCCTCAAAGGCAACCAAGATGTAGGTGTATTTGTTTCGGCAGTAGTTTCAATTTTGATATTTTTAGGTCAAACCGTTCTTGTCTGTCAGTCATATAATGGAGGTCTATGGTCACCACCTCAAAGAGGATGCACAGAGAAGTCCAAATTAAACATGATTTAATGAATCGTAAATGTAAGTACACATTGATTGCCTAAGACACGAAACGAGCAGTTTGTATCGAACAGTATTTATATAGTTTTTACCTCTTGTAACCACAGCCACAATGCGCCCCAGCGCCCTCAGATCACTTGGACGTGGCTGTGGTTACAAGAGGTAAAAACAATATAAATACTGTTCGTTTTCTCACACAAACCGCTCGTTTCGTGTCTTAGGCCATCAATGTGTACTTACATTTACGAGTCATTAAATCATGTTTAATTTGGACTTCTCTGTGCATGCTCTTTGAGGTGGTGACCATAGACCTCCATTATATGACTGACAGACGAGAACGGTTTGACCTAAAAATATCAAAATTGAAACTACTGAAGAAACAAAGACACGATAAAACATAGCAAAAATTAATTTCAAAGTGAGCTATCCCTTTAATCCAAATTCTGTGAAGAGATACACTCACTTTATATGAGGAACAGATTATCTAAGGCTTTAATTTACATATAAACACATACATTTGATAAACACTGAAGCTTAGAAAAACCCCTTTGCTCAATCATGCCGATCATTGTATATTTGTCCAAAAAAAGCCTAATTAAATCTGTTCATCGTATAAAGCGTTCGTATCGCTTCAAAAGAAATGGATTAAACCAGTCGATTCATATGGATTCATTTTACATGCCTTTATGACATACTTGATCTTTTAATTTTTAGTTACCTGGACTTAAATCTCTCAGGTTTCATTAAAAGTTTGTGTTTCGAAGATTAACTGATGTTTTTATGATTTAGGAATGACATGAATTGGAGTAAAGATAAAAGGATTTCAATTTTTGGGTGAACTATAGCTTTAACCCCTAATAAGTGTACATAAAAGCCTTTGAACTTCTCGTTCATGAAGCCCTACAGGAAGGGGTTTGATCACCGGGGAATCCAAATAGCAAAGACTGTTAAATATGCAAATAAATCCCTTTAATGAAAGCAACCCACTTTGGCCCTGTCCCAAATGCCACCATAAACACTCACGGCCTTCCTATAAGGCGCATTGAGGGTGCATATTGCCCGCAAAGCATCCTTCAGAAACCTAAAATGACAAATGTGACACCCTACGATCTCATGGACTTATCGGTCCCACAAGACCAAAAATGCGTATAAATTGTGCCATTTGGGACAGGACCTATCTCTTGCTGATCTGTTTCCCGTCCGCTGCCCCCAGCAAATGTAATGACATGCACTCATCCAGTTTACCTGTACACACACCCCTTAAAGGCACAGTACGTAAGTTTCACAAGTGTGGAATCATGGGAGGTGTCGTCCTTACCTCCACAGCCGATGGAAAGTCCGACGGGACTTCGTGTATCAAAGTTTTATTAACGTTACGGTGTGTGAAGCAGGGCGTGCCAAGAGCCCGGGACATCTTACCTGGCTGTTTTTATCTTGCTTATATGCCGCAGTCAAAGTTGCGTTTGACGTTCGCCTCATCCTTCCCTGAACTTAAGCTTTGTTACAGTTACGTTTGATCACTAAATTGACATTATTTTATTTTATTCTGCTGAAACAGCCACAAGTTATGATTTACAGGTCACTTTATCTGACGAATTAAAATTGTGGGGTACAGCAGAACTGTTTACTTGGTCAAAACAATCATATTAAAAAAAATTGTGTTTTGAAATTGTGTTTATGTTATAGCATTACTCTGTGCTAGAGCCAGACCGATATATCGGCAGGCCGATATTAGGCATTTTCCAAACTATCGGTATCGGCAGTTATAATGACGGATAAATGAATATTTCAAAAATAAAATAAAAATGGACGAAACACGCTTGAACCGTGTCATGAGTGTTGGAGTTGTATAGTTTGTCCACCAGAGGGCACTCTACACCGTCCCTGTTGGCAACACTCGTTGAGTTGGTCACGACGAGACATATGTAACATCCCCATCAGTTCTCTTAACTCAAATAAACATGACAAAATTTGCGACTATCATGTCCAGTTTTGCCGCTGTTAAATAAGCCGAGAGTGAAGCGGAATTAGCTAGTTACATACTGTCCTTTTAACTTTTGACAATGTGACTGAAGTACTTCTTTAATAGCGCGAGACAGTTATAGCAATGAGACGTATCATCTCTCCTTGGCCTGTTATATTGAAAATGTATGTTTTACAATTTGCAGTATGACATAATCCATTGCTAAATTATGGTTCATCATAGACTAGCTAACCATAAAGCTAGCTAATGCCACTATCATCAGTCTGTTCTGTTGTGACAATAAAAGAAACAAGTTTCTTTTTAAAATGCCGTATCATATTATTTTAGTTAAAACTCATCTGGAAATCTGTTAATGTTTTGTTGCGCATTTCTGAAGTAAAAATGTAAATAATAAAATATTGATTTTGCTATGTCAGCCACTTGACAAAATAGTGTTTATATTTGGGTTAAACGTGTTGAGCTATATAACAATGATTCGTTTTCTATCAATAAAGGCATCCAAACATGTCTAATAAAACACGTACACTAATATATAAAAGCGTCTGTGGTGTTTCCACGTACTGTATTTCACGGAGGTAAAACCGGTAACGCGGATATGATATCATGAACAAGCGACGCAATGACACGAGCCATTACACTGGTTAAACATTGTTGAAAAAGGTTGGGATACTGTAAAGTACATAAGTCAAAATATATTCTTGTGGTTTTGGGATATTTGAATCCTAAAATCTTACATATTGTGCCTTTAAGATGCATGAGTTTGGATGAATCTGTATCATTAGTATCATCTTGTTCCCACCTGCCATCGGTCATCATTATCACCCCACCGGTGTGTGAACAGCCACCAAGCTGACCGACATCCTGGGCTGCGCCCGCAGGGGCTCAGGACCCTCGACCGGGCCTGATACTGAGGCAGCTGCTCTCTCCACCCAGTCCCCTCCACAGACCCCCGTCCTGCAGAGTGAGTACAGCGCCCCCTGCAGACCCCAGCTGTCATGCTCATGCACAGGGTCCACAAGCAACTTTTTGGCTGTTGCATTATTTAGTTGAATTATATTTTATTATTTTATTATTATATTTTAATAATCAATATTAACATGATTCATTTTAATAACAATAATGATGAATGCACATTTAAGAATTAAAGTATTTTAAATTAGTAATTTGTCAATTCGCTTTTTAAAGTAATTTGTTTTTAATAATTGTTTGTTTTAATAATTTTAAATTAATATAAATGTTGATCTGCTTTTATATAATAATCATTTTCATTTTAATATTAAAATATTGAATAAACTAACTAAATCGAAAATGGTTTTAATTAAAGCATTAAATTAAAAGCTTAATTTATTAATCATTTAATAATGTGTTAAAAGTGTTTTTTATTTTGTAATAATGAATTTTTCAAATGAATTATTTAATAATAATTTTGATAATCTATGATGTATTTAATTTTTCATAATTTAATTTAATTTAATAATAAAGAGATTTTTTTAGCTGTCCGCTATGGTTCTTATTATGCGATTTGGACAGTGTTTTATGCTTTATAGCTTTTGAGTTTCTAGTAACAGCGGAGTTGTAGGATAAAGTGAGTAGTATTCAGATATTCATACTGCATGTTCTTAATATGTCAGGCCCCGTGAGCCGACCTGCTCCATGCCTATTAAAGCTTTTTCTAGGCTAACGTGTTTTAATGTGAATGTGCATGATGTTTAATTTATTCCCTTAGGTAATTAACAAGAAAAATGTGAACTTTTAATGTTGGACCCTGTTCATGCTGTCATTCAGCCCAAGCGTTGACCGCTTACCCTTGTTATTGACGCATACCCCCTTCAGTCAGACGTAACTGCCCCATGCACCTTGTTATTTGTCTGATGCCGCTGTCATTCATTTCCTTTTCATCTTTTGACATGTTCTCCATCTCTCTGTCTTTCACGGTAATGCTTTCTTCCCTTTCCCGACCCACTCAGCCCGGTTCACAGATCTGGTGAGCAGTGTGGGCCGCGCACCTGTCCCGCAAGCTCAGGCCGAGTCGACCTCCTCCCAAACCTCTGCCCCCCCTCCCCAGCCCAACACCCCCCCGACCCCGCCCCCCTCTGTGTCTGTCTACAGTGAGTATATAGTGGAGTGAGTGTGTTTTTAGCATAAAGTCTAGTCCACATGGCGCTTGATATACTTGAAGTGAAATCGAAGTACAAACTGGTGTGATGTCATTTCAAAGCTAAATTTCAGGCCAAAACAAAGTTTGTTTCAGGAGCTTTGCCAAAACCAACTTCATGGGAAAGTTGGCAGCGGCTGATGAACACCTTTGAACTACCATTGGCCTGTGGTGATTACATCATAGGGCTCTGCCTTCTTTGCTGTCTCCTCTGGTTCATTTCTTCTGTTCAGTTCGTCGAGGCCTAATGTGATTTAAAACATGAACTCATCGGAGAGACGCTTAATAGTAGAAATTGAAGCTGTAATTCTAATTGAAAGAGAAAGTAATGTTTTTTTCATGTTTAATACTGTGAAGTCACCATTTATAAAAATGTATGGAATATTGCAGTGTTACAAATGATTTATCCATGTTTTTTTTGTTTTGTTTTTTTATTATCTTTAATCAAAATAACTTCCCGTCCCACTTGCAATGACTTCTCTTCTCAGATGATGTGTTTTTTGGCATGAGGGCGGGACAACCTGTCACTCACATGAGATCATAGAAAGAAAAAAAAATTGTATATATGCCAAAATACGGAAGAAAAGACGATCGCAACTTATATTTCATGCTGACTTTAAGCATTATATCATATAAAGTGCATGCTATATACATCAATGTGGCACGACTTGACCTGAGTGTTAAATTTGTAGTTTTCATGCGTCATCACACCTTTAAAACGTTCATGTGGAGGGCAAAACAAGACTTTCCTCCACTACCCGCCTGTCCTTTTTACCAAGTTTGTACCATGTACTAATGTAGTAAGACCGTGATATTAAAAAGACCAAATTCAGTATACACCTTATTGATGATGCATTGGATGTACAGGCAAGCCGATGAACCCTGAATATAAACTCTACGTGCAATTAAGCATTACGTGTTTTTCCATAGAAACCTATTATGAAGAAAAAGCTTAAAGGGGTAGTTCACTTGATTTAGGTGTCTTTGTTTCCGCAGTAGTTTCAATTTTGATATTTTTAGGTCAAACCGTTCTTGTCTGTCAGTTATATAATGGAGGTCTATGGTCACCACCTCTAAGAGCATGCACAGAGAGGTCCAAATTAAACATGATTTAATGACTCATAAATGTAAGTACACATTGATGGCCTAAGACACGAAACGAGCAGTTTGTATGAGGAAAACGAACAGTATTTATATCGTTATATCGGTGGTGACCATAGACCTGCATTATATGACTGACAGACAAGAACGGTTTGACCTAAAAATATCAAAATTGAAACTACTGCGGAAACAAAGACGCCTACATCTTGGATGCCCTTGAGGTAAGCTAAAACACACCAAAAATTCATTTCAAAGTGAACTATCCCTTTAACCACTTAGCGGTGTTCATATTCTGGTCTCATCTGATCACCTGTATATAGAATGCATCAGTAAGGTGTATACTGAATTTGCTCTTTTAATATCACTGTTTTAGTAAATTAAGGCACACGTTAGTCGTTTTTGAACGTCCTGCGCCGTATATCACAACATCACAGACTGAAAACTATGAATTGTAGTGCTGGTGCAAAAATACCCACGTTTGCGATGATCAGATGCTTTCTTAACTGTGCTTTTCTCATTGCTGTCACCTTTGTTGTGTTCTCATTTTGATATTGAGAGGAAGGGACAAAGCACGGTATTGCAAACTTCTTTTTATGTAACTAGAATTTTATGAGTCAGAATTCCCATCAACCCCGTGACCAACATATGACATTCGGAAGTAGCGGAGCTGGAGGCAGTTTTCCCTGATAAAAGAGCAGGATTTAAACATTTTCCTGAGTCTAGTTTGTGAACGTGTGACAGAACTGCTTCAGCTCTGATGTACTTCCATATATACAGTTTTCTCTTTAAGGAAGTGGGACTTTTATCAAAGCTGAAACCCCAGTCAGAGACTTTAGATCAGGCCTGCAGTGTCAGATTGACAAGGAGAAACTGAAGGACGTGTCGAGGCCACTAAGCTCCCTGAAGGGAGGGAGAGGAAACATGGAGTAAGCCTTATCTAAGGGTCCAGAAATAGCTCAACTAACTCCATGCCGATAAATTAGATGAAGTGTCAGTGGTCAAGTTACGATACAAACTCTATCAGAAGGAAGATTTTAGTCATAGAATTGAGGAAGAATGGATGAAGGTCTAGACTGAAGACCATGACTGAGAAACTGGGTAAGTCCACTGCAGAGCTGGAGTACTAAACCTTTCTCATCTTCTCAGAAGGATCTGACCTGTGTGTGTGTGAGTGTGTTTTAGAGCGCTCACTCTTGCTAAAGCGTGACATTTCTCTGTTTCATGTCATGTACAACAAATAGGAACAGTTAGCTTTGGCTCTGTTAGTCTATAGTTTAAAAGAATCCATGAATGCACTTTTTTTTTCCTGTGCCTAAAAAATTCCTAAAGGTATTTCCCATTGAAACAGGAAGTTGGGCAGGGCCGTTCAAAAGTTTGGGGTCAGTAAGAAATTCATATTTGAACTTGACATGGACACATGAAATTTATCAAAAGTGACAGTGTTTGTAATGTTACAAAAGATATCCATTTTAAATAGTATCATGGTTTCCACCAAAAAATTAAGCAGCACATATGTTTTTAACATTGATAATAATCAGAAATGTTTCTTGAGCTGCAAATCAGCATATTAGAATGATTTCCGAAGGATCATTGGACACTGAAGACTGAAGTAATGATGTTGAAAATGTAACTTGGCCATTATAGGAATAAATTACACATTAAAATGTATTTTGACTGTTCTTACTATATGCTTGATCATATTAATGCAGCCTTGGTGAGCATAAGAGACTTCTTTAAAAAACCTACTGACTCCAAAACCAAGATTAATAAAGACTATTATATTTTCCAGAAAGAGCTACTCAGTTTTAAGCATATTTCTGTTTAAAGTATATTTAATCAGGGGTACATTAAAATATAGATCTCAAAGCTAATAGACATAGACTAATTTACAATTTACATATGTCTTTTAATGTAAAGAGTAAAACAATTCTATTGATAAGCTAAAAAATGAGCTTGATTGTGTCTGTTTTCTCTTACAGCACGCAAGCAGGAAATCATCAAGATCACGGAGCAGCTGATAGAAGCCATCAATAATGGGGACTTTGAGGCCTATGCGTACGTTACCTCATGCTTTTTCGCAAACACAGCCCACATGGCCCAAAACATGCTCTGTACAAATACAAGAATGCAAATGCTTCTATAGCTAGATGTCTTGCATTTTTATAAATGTTGTGTTGCATTCTCAGTGTTGCCACAAGGGACACTATTGGTGCTTTTCCACTGCTGGTAAGGCTCAGTACGGTTCGGCGCGGTTCGGCTGGGTGGTACAACTCGAATGTGCACGGCTCGGTTCGCTTTAGCCCAGTTTGCTTTTTCACTGCAGTTAGTACCGCTTCATAATGGGTGGGATTATAGACTGACCGTTATAGTTTGGAACGTCTGCACTTCGTCCACTGACCACGATTCAGCCATTTCTTTTTTGGAAGTTATCTTTCTTTCTTTTTTCTTCAAGCAAGTAGTTTTAAAACTGGTGCTACAGCGGTGGCTGTTACTGGCTATTTAAATCTAGCGGGTTTGTTGTCTCGCAAAAACAATGATGCTGGTAGTGACGATTCTGTCTGACCAATCAGTGATCTGCAGTGTGTTCACATCACATTTTAGTATCGGTACGGTACGCTTGGAAACTCGACAGAGGTGGTACCATTTAAAGCGAGCCGTACCGCACCGCACCATGCAGTGGAAAATCGCCACAAGTGAGCCATACCGAACCGTGCTGTACCGCATCATATAGTGGAAAAGCGGCAAAAGTAAGTCGTACCAAACCGTGCCGTACCGTACCATGCAGTGGAAAAGCGCCATATAGCAGGCATCGTTAGCAGGTCTTCTTCTACAGGCGGTTGTACTCTCATACTGGAGCAAATGTTTAAAGGGATACTCCACTTTTTTTGGAATTAGGCTCATTTTACAACTCCACCAGAGTTAAACAGTTGGGTTTTACCGTTTTCGAATCCATTCAGCCGATGTTCTGATATTTAGAGGAATATCAGTAACCAGACAGTTTCTGGTCTCATTGACTGCCATAGTATATTTTTTTCCTACTATGGAAGTCAATAGCCATGTTTCCATCGACACGTTTTTATCCGAATTAAGCGATATCGAATGAAAAATGCCTTATGGAAATAGTAAAATTCGATGAAATTTCATGAAAATCGACTCAAATGAAATACGTTCGGTCTCATCGGATTTTGTCTTGATCGATACACGGCTAATGCGATAAAAGCTGATGGAAACGTTATTTGCCGAATAAATAATGAATTGCGATTAAGTTTTATGCCCTTTCATGGTTGCAACACGTCAGAAGACGAGTTCATTTCCGGCCAGTCTGTTTGCGCACACATGGCGGATGTCAACAAAGACAGATGTAAGTGGACAAAGCAAAAAGATGCTTCAACCAAAGGGTTTCCGTGAACCACGATCTCCCAGAACTGATGGAGCGCTGTCATTCCCAAACCACAGTCATCTCCGCTGTCGTCGGGCATACGTGCATCAGCATCATCATAGCAATGTTTATAGCGTCGCTGTTTTCTTAGGTTAGTTTTGCTTGTTTTTACGTGGCTTGGTTGAATTGTAATGTAGAATGTGGTCTGTTATTTCTAGTTAACAGACTGCGGCGCTGCTAGTATAACACACCGTTGCCATGGACGCAGTTCAGAGACGCAACAGATATTTTCTTTAGCAGAAGCAATACTCGTTTTTAAATCAATAAACTCGTTTTTAAGTCAATATTTTGTGTCAAATTATTTATTATTTGGTTGATTTATATGTAGGCTAATAAGCAGGATAATATATAGCGAGGCGGTTGTTATCCACAAGTTTCCTACGCCCCATGAGGCCTTGCGTCAAAAGTGGGCGCGACTTCCGGTTGGAAGTAAACAAAGCGCGATTTGACATGCTTGACACTCGTTCATTCAACGGTTGACAGTCTAGCTAACGATGTGGGAACACAACCTCAACGAAATTCAAAAGGGTGAAATAGCAGTACCTTTACCCTCCGCAGTAGTTGATTGGGAGTATTATAATAACATTAATTATCAATACTCATCAAGACAAGGCATGGTGACAGACAGTTGTGCAAGCTGACAAACAATTAAAATAAAAAAATACACTTAGTCATTGTGCTTTGGAGTTTATTCAAAATTATAAATGAATGTGCTACTTGAATACATTAACTGGCACATTTGGTATTCTGTCAACACAGGCTTCAATCTGAGTTTAGGTGTAACATCAGTAGCGAACAGCCGAACACATGCTGATAGAGTTTATAGAATATTAAGAATTTAAACACATGTACACAGGAAGATTCGTCGTCTTTTGGGAGGTGATGGAAACTACAGTCGTTGGCAGGATCACTCTGATTTCGTTTTCAAATGTTCAAAACAATCACGTTTAAGCCACTGAACTAGTTTAGTCCGGTTATACATACAACCGCGAACAGCACATTGTCCCTGAGCTCCGTAACGACATCTCTCATAAAGATTTGCATCTTTAAATAGTAAAATAATTCTCCGAAAAACAGCTAGCCTCTTCGCTAACTAACACACAAAATACCATTGGAATGCTACTTCCGCCGCGTCACCGGAAGTTTCACCCACTTTATTTTTTACAGGAGCGCCCCTCGGAAACTTGTGGATAGCAATAGCGAATACAACCAACAACCGCCTCGCATACATTATCCCATTCATATGTCGCTATCAGCTGGCACATAAGCATTATTAGACTTCAACTTGTGAAATATTGATCATTTTTGGTAGCTGGCGCGATCCGTTTTGTCTAACAAAACTTTGTTCGCAAAAGTTTGCTTGAATGTTGTTTGATTCAGTGCGAAAATAAATGGAAACACCTTAAAATGTCTCAAATCAATTCGATATACCAATTTGATCGCAAAACAGCACGTGACGTCATTACGTACAGGTTTTTATTCGCTTTAAAGCTGTTGGATGGAAACACACTTTCACCAGCTTTATCCGCATGAGTTTTTTAACCGAATTTCAGATAATTCGATTGACAAGTGGATGGAAACATGGCTATTGAGACCAGAAACTGTCTGGTTACTGATATTCTTCTAAATATCAGAAAATCAGCTGAATGGATTCGAAAACGGTAAAACTCAACTGTTTAACTCTGGTGGAGTTGTAAAATGAGCCTAATTCCAAAAAAAGTGGAGTATCCCTTTAATTAGAGAGCCTCACTTACTGTAGTTAAACTGTTCGCATGTTAATAGCAGCTACATGAATAATAATAATAATAATAATACGCAATGGGATCATTCATTGCCACAGGAAAATTTGTGACCCTGGACTGACCTCCTTTGAACCCGAGGCTTTGGGGAACCTAGTTGAGGGGATGGACTTCCATAGATTCTACTTTGAGAACTGTAAGTGTGAGAAGCACTAAAATAAATGAAATCAGTTCGGTGTAATTCACAGCACCATGCACGTGATCTTTCTCCATGCATGTGTGTTTCTCTACAGTGCTTTCCAAGAACAGTAAGCCCATCCACACCACCATCCTAAACCCTCATGTGCACCTGATCGGAGAAGACGCCGCCTGCATCGCCTACATCCGCCTCACCCAGTTTGTGGATGGCCAGGGCCGACCGCGCAGCAGCCAATCGGAGGAGACTCGCGTCTGGCACCGTCGGGACTCCAAATGGCAGAATGTTCATTTCCACTGCTCCGGTGCGCCCGCTGCTCCTCTCCAGTGAAGGTGACGCTTTGCATTTCTGCATTTTCTGAATCTAGTTCACAATAGAGGTTGAGTTGAGCTTTGGTTTCCGGACTTATTTCAGAAAGTGTAAAAAAAATCATTAAATCTATATTAAAGTTGCAAATGAAGATAATACATTTTAAAAATCATATAAAATGTACACTATATTCATTAAGATTAATTATGAAAATTAAGATTTTTATGCAACAAGGATGCATTTAAGGGGACCTATTATGCCGCTTTTTACAAGATGTTATCTCGGGTGTCCCCAGAATGTGACTGAAGTTTCAGCTCAAAAATACCCCACAGATCAGTTATTATACCATGTTGTAAATGCCCCTTTTTTTGAATGGAAGGAAAAACATGCTGTTTTCCTGCATGTATGTTTAAATGCAAATGAGCTGCTGTTCTCCACCCCCTATCCAGAAAAGGGGTGTGTCTTTACAGCTCTTGCTTCGGAAACTCAAATGTGTTTTAAAGCCATGTCAGTTTTAACTTCTGAGACACTGTTATTGTTACCGAAGATTGTCTTTCAAATAAATGCTGTTCTTTTGAACTTTCTATTCAAACACAATACATTCAAATAGAAAACAGTTTTAAATTGTAATGATATTTAAATAAATAGTAGTGTAAATAAATGTAAGTTAATTTAATTATAATATAATTTGTTTATTAATGTAATCAATTAATGAATATATGAGAAGGATTTGACCTTATGAATATATGATAATAATTGAGTAAAGATGATAATAATTATAAAAATTGATAACAATTCATAAAGATGAATTGAAGTTTTTTAATTTAATCTTGGACTACATCGGCCACTGTAGGAGTTAAAACGAAATCGGAATTGAGAGGAACAGAAACTAATATTCACTGGATGATCATATACCTTTTCACCACTAGATGGGGGTAAAAATCACACAGTGTAGCTTTAAGGTTTTAATTTCTGTGCATTTTGTATACATACTGCATTAAGTGCATTTTGTATGTAAGCAATAAGGTACAAGAGGCTGTGCTAACAGCTGAAGGGCGTTGTTAGGCACGACGCGAAGCGGAGTAAAGACCAATTTATACTTCTGCGTCGATGGTACGCCGTAGTGTACGGCGTAGAGCATTTATACTTCTGGTTCAGGTCATGGTTGTTCTGCAGTACTGCTCCGAAACGCTAGTTGGCGGCGGAGGGTTTTAATGTTCCACTGTGTTGAGATTCCTCGCGGCTAGGTTACTACAAGCAATGGCGACTGAAAGAGAGCGGATCATGTTGGAGTTGGAGCTTATTGAGGTGGAAAAACAGTTAATTTTAGTAAAATTACTAAAACTAAAAAGCAGAAATGAGAGAAGACGTCGGAGGAGATGGTACGTGCGGAAATGCGTAGAAGGAAATACGATGCTACCAAGCCGACCAATCACAGATCTTGTGGTCCGCGTCGTCGCGACGTGTAGTTACATTTTTGAGGAGGTGCGCGTCAGGCTACGGCGAAGGGTACACGGTATGGTACGCGTCTGTGCGTATGCTACGTCGTACCTACTGCGCGCACCCTACGCAGAAGTATAAATTGGCCACCTTCAGCCATTTCTTATTTATGATACAGGACTTGCCTCGAGTACCTTATTGTTTTTATACAACGGTTACCATACAATAAAAATATTAAAGTAAAAAAAAAATTATTCGTGCATCTTTCATGAAGTAAAATCACTAAAAGCCTTCCTTCCGCTAGAAAAAAAATAGTCCTTGACCGTGAACAGCAACAACGTTCCAATGTGTAATATGCATGAAAGCTCAAATAAAAACATGTGTGCGCATTGATAAATAGAACCGTTGGGTGAAGCGGTCATAGCCCTGTTTTATCATGAATAAAGCACAGCTATTGACCAATCAGCATCAAGGATTGGAACTAACCGTTTTATAAACATCTTTAAAGGTGCATTGCGCAAGTCTCTGCGTTTTTGCAGAACTACGCCCCCTCTGGCGACAAGCGAAACTGCAACCAGAGGTGTGCACGCTCATGGACCACACACACGCACGCTTGCACGAGCTGTTCACAACCAAAGGAGCATCAGCCTCACAAATCTTACAGTCATAATGTCATCAGAGGTAATAAAGTTATAAATCTGCAATTCATTTTAAATATATGAAAGGCATTTGAGTAAATTTCACACGTATGTGTGTGTGTGAGGGAAAAACGGGGGTATTAGAAAAAGGTTTTTGTTTCCATCTATCTCCATGTTGAACTGTTTTATGTGTTTACTGTATCCACTTATGATTGTATTATTATGGAAACACGTTTGTATAGGATCCCATTTGAGCCCTAGAGCAGACCGGAGATCTCTCCATTTGTTGAAAGCTTCCCGATCTTGACTCTCGTCTTATTCCGACGCCTGGCACTAGACAAAAGTGGTCTTCTTTTTGTCTTGCGTGGAGTTTGCGTTGGGCTTTGGAATGAGCTACAAGCCAGTCTCTTTGAATCCATCTTCTACTTTTGTCGAAAGTTGACTAAAGTTTTGTCGCTCGAGTTGTCTTCGCTGATGCGGAGAATGGCGGCGAATACACAAACCTGCCAGACATAGCCAGACGAGCATGACGTCACGCCCAGTCTCAAACTCCTTATTTATTTTGCTGTACAGGATTATAGAGGCGATCGCAGCGATCAGAGAAGGACTCATTCGGCCCATCAGGCAATTGTTTAAGCATGTACGGGTTAGAAAAACGGCTATTTTTAACATGAAATGTTGCACAACGCACCTTTAAAGAACACTGTATTCCAAGTTGAATTGAAGTCTTTTAATGGTAGCGCTCTGTCTCTCTGTGTTTCAGACCGGCCCTGCAGCTAATACATTAGAAGCGGAGGTGAAGGACAGGGAGGACTGATAGGACGACAGCAGGGGTCCAGCGTCGAAACGCTCCGAAACCTCCAGCTTTCCAACGCTGGACACAGCCGTCCTCCCCCTGCATGCAAACCAACAGTTATCTCTCTGCCTGCCGGGCTGCTCTCGAAACCACCCCTCACCTCCCACAACACCCAGCACGTCTTTATGCCAAGACTCACCGCCGACGCAAGAGCAGCACTGCATACATTAATCATCCAGAGCCATCCTAGACTCCAGGTCCCCGTCTAGAGTTATAATAACCCGCACGATTGCCTTCTTGTCCACAGTCCTTTGCGCTCCACTTTCGTCTTCACTGGCCTTACGCCCCCTGTGCCCAGGTACTCCCAAATACAGTAGATCATGTTTTAATAAAATATTATTATTATCATTGTATTCTTGCTATTGTTACTTACTACTATTATAATAATTATTACAGTACTTCCGTCAGGATTCTAACTATTGCTGTTGTTCTTGAGATTGTATATTTGATGGTCAAATTACTGTTTTGTTTGAAAACATTTTTGAGTTCAATCTCTTTTTTAAGCATGGATTTTAAGTATTAGCTTGGTTTATTTGGTGTTCGAGTAATCTGAAGTGTACTTCGGCAGCGCTGTACATGTTCAAGTTCAAATTCAAATAAAACGGCGGCAGCACACGCAAGATTTTACGATTCAAAACTCATAGTCAATGGCGGCCAGATTTCCCGTGACCGCGATCAGTGTCCGTATTATCAGGGTGCTTCGTGGTTTTTACAATCAAATCTCTTGGAGGCAGCTGAGCTGACATTATCACATCGTTGAGATTTGCCTCGTATATCTGCAGGTTGAGCTGAGCTGTTTGTCTCTAATCTCTTTTATTGGCCAGCAGCTGATGCGTCTTCCTTATTGACAGTCAGTGCTGATCTGGTCTTAGTTGAGTGTCTGTGAGGTTGTAAGAATGTGAATCATTTTTTTTGTTTTCCAGTACAAATACCTAAGCATTCTTAAATCAAGATACATCTACTTGAGATGCAAAATGTCCTAAGATATTAAAGGGGATATGATATGGATTTTTTATTTTAATAATATTCTCCCTGAGGTTTGCTTATAATGTTAAAGGGGTAGTTCACGCAAAATGAAAACTCGATCATCAAGTTGTTTAAAACCTGTATGAATTTACGTTCTACACAAAAGAACATATTTTGAAGAATATGGGTAACCAAGAAGCAGTTCATACAGGTTTGGAATGACTTTAAGGTGAGCCTGACCCGTTTTTAAAGGGCGGCTCCTTTAAGGCTTGTCAGGAAACAGCTCCTGTTATGATTGGCTAATTGAACAGTGTAGACAGCGTCACTGATTATGATGGCTTCTATTTGCTTTTGACGTGACGCTCATATCCGATGTATCTGATAACTTTAAGGTGAGTCTAAATCTGAAATGACCCGTTTTTAAAGGGTGGCTCCTTTAAGGCTTGTCAGGAAACAGCCCCTGTTATGATTGGCTAATGTCATTGCATAGGAAACCGTATCATCGCTATTGCACTTAAGTGTTTTAAAAAGATTATCCACATAAAACTATCAGAGCACTATGAAATCGTTCACTTTCAGTTTGCTATGCAGCTTCTGTCAGATTCAGTATATTTGGCTGCTTCCTCTGTCAACAAAAGTTTTTTTTTTTCCTCCGACGCACGCAATCTGGGACGGCATTAAAGTAAACCACTTGCTGTCCTTTTGTCCTGTTGTCGACAGACTCAAGCACGTGGAGTACGTCAGAAACTGAACAGTGTAGACACTGATTATAATGGCTTCTGTTTGCTTTTGACGTGACGCTCATTTCTGATGTTGGCAAATATCAGCCATAAAGCGACTGATGGCAGTGGGCGGGGCCTATGGTGTGATGGTGTATAACTATTGGTCGATGCCTTGCTTTTTATTTAAATGCGTCACCGTTCTTATAATATCAGAACGAGCAGTTTTTGCAGCTTGATTAAACAAATGCTTTGTTTACAATGAGGAGGATGATTTAAGCAATAAAACTTGTAGGATGTTTTAATGGTACAAAGACCTCCTATATGACAAAAGAATTTGATTTCTAATGTCATGACACCTTTAACTCTCTGGGGTTGTTCGGCCCAAATGGACCCGAAGAATTTACATTTTAATTTTTTAAAAATCACAGCTTCCTCGGAATGGTCTGAAATTTGGTGACTTTGTTGGTATTTGAACACCCAAAAAAATTGGGGACAGGATGTGAATAGTCTAAGTGGTTGTAAAAAAAATAGTCACACTTGGGGTGTTCGGGTCCAAATGGACCCGCATGGAAAATGAATGGGAAATTGCCAAAAATGTGAAAATACTGAGCTTTTTTGTGTGTACAATCTACAAATCAGCCACGATCTTGAAAAAAAGCACACAACAGTGAAGGGGTGAATCTATAAAACATCAAGAGTGCAAAACAGACACATCCAGACACATACACACACACACAAACACACTTTTATACACAAACACACCAAAAATTCAGATTATACATGTGTTTTGCATTTTGTCCACCAGATGGCATCCGTCTCATTTCAAAAATTGCTTTTATGAGGCCTAGGCTTGACTCTAAAATGAAATACATCTTTAAAAAAAAAAAAAAAAAAAAATTCAATATTTTTTCTATTATGTTCAATGGGGGGAAATTTTGTCATAATTATTGCATTAATACTAATTATAATTTATTTTTATTTTTTTACATTTTCTCAAAACACCAAAAAAGAAAAGAAAAAATATTATAAAAAATGAGTAAAAAAAAAATCATGATTTTTTTTTTTTTTTTTTAAATATGAATCCCGCCCTTTGGGTCCATTTGGACCCGAACACCCCGAGTGTGACTCTGAAACGAACAACCCCAGAGGGTTAAGTCTTGCTTTTGCTGAAAACAAAAACGTGTATCTGCCAATGGGGTCAGAAATATATTTTTTGTATACTGTACATTCTTTTCTTGTTTTAAAACAAGACTTAAGATATTAATTTTGCTTCATCGCCTGAAGAATGTTTAGATATTTGAACTGGAAAATAAGACAAAACTACTGAGTAAGAAAGTCATTTTTTTTGCAGTGTTTACACAATCAATTCACTGTAAAGACAAAGCAAGTGTCTGTACGGGTTTGAACGCTCTGAACGCTACATTGGAATAAGTTTGTCTTTTTCTCTGGGGATCTTGACGAGACTCGTTTTGAGAGCGTACAGCATGTTGTTTTATGGGCCTTTATTGTAAAGCAGCAGGAAACGTACTACGTGTGTTCGAGATTTAAATAGCCATTGTGGTTACCATGGTGATCTGCAACCTATGAGACGAATTTTAACACGTTTCAACCTTCGTCGCTTTCCGGAGCTTTGCGTTTCACCTCGACTCAGGCACCTACAGCTATAGGTCTTCGCTTTTCTTTTTGTTCTGTACACACAGGAACTTTTTATATCTAATTTATGTGGAGTTATTAAGGCAGTATTGTTTTTTTGTATCCATTTTAAGAGTGTGAGTGTGTGGTTTTACAATACAATGGCACTGATATCTTGAATGTGAAAGCATATAGTCACTATATTAAAGTGTTGAAAGCCATAACGTCGGCTCTTTACGGCAGATTTGAAGGGATGTTTCTGTTAGTGTCGTGTCGTCTCTCTATCTAACTTAGCAGAAGGCTTCCTGACAACTGGTACTGTTTTTGACATCCTGTCATAAGGTTTATATCCTACTGAATGTGGGCCGCTAACTGAAGTCACATGACCTTTGTTGAGGCTATAGTTTGTGTTTTCTGTTGCTTTTAATTTTATTCTGAAATTTGACTTTAACTTTTGTAGTTGGCTCTAATGAAACCAGAGTTGTAAATGGTGAAAAATGCGACATCCACCGCGAACGGCGATTTGCATGTCGACAAACTGGTGTTATTTCTTTCTTATATGTGTTTATTGAAGATCATTGAAAAAAACAACAGCTCAATAAATAGACATCTTGTAAAACTACCGCTGCATAGTGTTAACTTATATTGTAGATGGAAACTATTTGCATGAACTTCAAATCTTCACAATTATACTTTTTTTTTTCATTGTTTATTTTATACTGAATGCTGGTGATTTTATCTATTTTCTGAGCTTTGTAAGTGCATATAACTATTTTGTCTAAAAATGATGACTTACTGATAATAACTATCATGGTAAAACATAATTATTCTGATTGTACGGCATGCTTTTGTAAAAGAGTTTGTTGTTGTTTGAGCAGTGTTGGCTGAGCCCAAATGTTGAAATAATGTATTTATTAGCGTGGGTCAATCGCAGCGTTTGCCGCTGTCACGCTTGGTTGCATTATGCATGTGTTTTTATTACGGAATGGATCATGCTTTGGCTGCCAGTCTACAAAAGGGACCTTGAATTATGTCTGTCAATGTAAGCATCTGATTTGCATTTAATCAGCAACCCTCTTTGTGCTTTGCTCTAATGCTGCCCTTTAGTGGGCGCTCTTTACCACACTGTTCTTGTTAGAAAAAATGCATAATGTTACAAGATATCCAAGAATTCACTCACTTTTATTCTTAAACAGAAACACAGTTTTCTTGCACTAATAAACTTAACACCTAAATCATTGCAAAAAGAAAGTCGTCTTCAGTATGTGTGTCTCGTTTTGCCGTACAAATATCTAAACGTACTTAAAGATCCAGTTGAGAAGCGAAATTCATTAATATTTAAGTTTTTTTTAAATGAAAAGTTTAAAAAAGTTAAAGGGATAGTTCACTTTGAAATGTATGTTTTAGTTTACCTCAAGGGCATCCAAGATGTACGCGTCTTTATTTCTGCAGTAGTTTCAATTTTGATATTTTTAGGTCAAACCGTTCTCTTAGTCATATAATGGAGGTCTATGGTCACCACCTCAAAGAGCATGCACAAAGTCCAAATTAAACACGATTTAATGACTGTAAGGACACATTGATGGCCTAAGACATGAAACGAGCGGTTCGTGTGAAAAAGCGAACAGTATTTATATCGTTTTTCCTCTTGTAACCACAGCCACGTCCAAGTGATCTGAGGGCGTGGGCGCTTTGTGGTTTTCTCACTCAAAACGCTCGTGTCTTTTTCCATCAATGTGTAGGCTACTTACATTTATGAGTCATTAAATCATGTTTAATTTGGACTTCTCTGTGCATGCTCTTTGAGGTGGTGACCATAGACCTCCATTATATGACTGACAGACAAGAACGGTTTGACCTAAAAATATCAAAATTGAAATTAAGACACCTACATCTTGGATGCCCTTGAGGTAAGCTAAAACCAGTGTTGGGTAAGTTACTCTAAAAAAGTATTTACTAGTTACTAATTACCTCTTCAACAATGTAATTAGATTACTGTATGAATTACTCTCTCTAAAAAGTATTTAATTACTTTTAATTACTAATTACTTTCAAAATCCCATTTCAATCTCAACCAGCTGAATAATACAAGAATAGACATGAATCTGTTTTAATTCTTTCAAATAAATGCTATAAAATTGCATGAATTATCCTTAAACAGACCAAGGTGGAGAAGGTTACATTATAAAAACATACTTTTTAGCATCAGACAATACATTTTGATGTTAAACCCACTATTGTTTTATGTCTGATCTCATGACTTTTTACACTTTTTTTCATACATATTTTACAATAATTACGTACGAATTCACATACGAATTTGTACGAGTGCGGTCGTACGATTTAGACTGTGAGATCAGATTGATCTATACACAGGATTTACCTCAATTACATCAGAAGTAACTGTAATTAAATTACAGATAAATGAAGAGTAATCCCTTACTTTACATTTTCAAGGGAAAAGTAATTAAATTATAGTAACTAATTACTTAGTAATTAGTTACACCCAACACTGGCTAAAACATACCAAAAATTAATTTCAAAGTGAACTATCCCTTTAAGTAACCATTACATTTAAAACAAGAAGAAATATCTGCCAATAAGGTCTGAAAAAAAAAAAAACTTAATTCAAATGGGAGATGAGACCTCATTGGCAGATATCCGTTCTTGTTTTAAGCAAAGAAATCTTTCAGAAAACAAGGCCTAACATCTCTTCATTTTGCTTCTCAGGTAAATGCATCTTGAGTTTAATGTTTAGATATTTGTCATACTGAGGAAGACATTTTTCGCAATGAATAACCACTAAAAGAGTTTAATCTCTGTTATCAACTGGATACTTCTCCAACCAGTGGCCTGAAACGGTTTAGTGATGTAATCTAATCAGGCCGCTAATGAGAAGCTTGTGTGTGTGTCTGAGTGTGTTTGAGTGTTACTCACATGTGAAAGAGTGAACCAGTGTTGTGTTTCTGTAGTGGTGACGCATTGCTGCTCTTACAACATCAAGCCAATAGCGATCAATTTGTAGTATTCACATTTTCTCCCAATTTCTGTCTTTTGTAATCTTTAATCTGATGGCTTCACATTTCTCTAAAGACGACCCTTCCACAACTTTGCAGATTTCTTTTGTATGATTGATTTGAATCAGTTATAAAAAAGTTAGATTATTAAATCATGGTTTCTCCTGATTCTTCTCATTAATATTCATACCTGCTCTTCCAATGTGCTCTCCCTCTTTTTCTCTTTGTGTGCTATAAGAAATGTATTGAGATGTTATCAGTATTATCAATAAAAAGACTGTCAAAACCCATGTAGTGGTTTATATATCTACAATATACAAAGCCACGTGAAATCAGTATGAAAGAACTGTACTTTTCTGCTGACGTCGTGGTCTTGCTAACAAACGTTTGGGCCTTTATCTGAATGAGCAGGGAGGGCTAGCTGACGGCTGATAAGATATGAGAAAACAGCATGTGAATTTATTACACAACGGTGCCAGTCATGTATACTTTAGAGTGCCGAGTCACTAAAATTATCAGTTTGAATTCAATTAAGCAACTGTGGTGTAAACGCACAGAACAAACTGTTGTCTAGTTACTGTAGAAAATGCTATGATCAAAAAGTTATGACAAGATATGCTTTAACTCATCAAAAAAAGTAATTTTCAACTTTTGTATAAGTTCAAGATTCCGCTACTAGTCAGGTTAATGTAATTTAAGTTTAAAATCCAAGTTGGTTTACTTAAAAAAATGAAGGCTGCAACTTTTTACTCTGCCCAAATGAATCAACAATTGCTGTTTGCATGCTGATCATTTCAGATTATTAAGGATAAGTTCTGGTTATCAATGTTACAGCGTGCTGTCTTGCGCACAAATGTAGTATAATTCAACTTCTCATCCAGTCTTAATGTTTTTTCTCTATTGTAGTACTTTATATGCTTTGTAAATATGCTTTTTGTAAATCAGTTAAAATAATGTTTCAAAACAAAGGAAAAAATGGATCTTTTAAAGAGTTTAAAGGTCAAAAACCTGTCCAGATCCATGAAGCTTAGTGTAACATATGCACTTTCTTTAGAGATTTGATGTAACTTCTATCTAAAATAAACAACTTTCGCAGAAGTCTGCATTTTGATTTCTTCATATCTGCCTGCCTATTTGAATCACTTTTCCTGAAGTCTTCCAGAAAATGACATTGATCTGTAATTTGGCCTTATTTGTGTCTGTGTGCTTCTGATACAGGAACAGATTTGCTGAAGAACATCCACGAAACCCTTACTGCATAGTTGGCCTGATTATCTAAAATGGTAATACGTCGTTATGAATGATGGCTGTATGGTTATGTAATTCAAAAATCGTGGTATTTGAAGAATATTCATGGTCGAATATTCCAGTGTACTTCTAAGAATATTATTAACCTTCAAACCGTATTCACTTTATAGCCCTTAATCTTGTAATTGTGGACAAATGTGGGCACAGAGGACTCAGGTGTGATCCTAAATTTTATTTATTATAAATGTTATATCACTGTCTTGGATAAAGTTTTGTCTATCCTGGTGTTTTATTTTATTTTGGGGGTATTTTTGAATTTATTTACTTCAAAAAGTACCATATTTTCAATGTTTTTATTTTTTTTTTTATTATTTAACTACATAAAATATCATTCCAATAAGTTCTTGGAGCTAAAACCTAAAGATGAAGTGACTTTGCTGTCACCTGGTGTCTTATTTTGGCTTATTTTAGAATGCTATTACAGTTTTTCCCATTCATTTCTATGGGTACCCATTTTTGACCCAAATACAAGATTAAGGAGTTTTTTTCACCCACTTAACATTGTAGAATTGAGTCAAAAAAATTGTGTGTTCAGGAGGCAAACTTAGGAAAAGTAGTAGCCAAGTCTTGTATTTTTTAAAAATAAATTAAAACTATTTTGCCCACATTTGTCCAGGATACGGTTTTAGGGTTAAAAATACAAATAAAAATGCTACATTTTAGTGCTTTTAAAACCTTAAGTTGCAACTTTTTTCTTTTCTTTTTTTTCTTCTTGTTTTTTTTTTTATATATATATATATATACCAAAATGTATGTGTATAGTATTTAACGTTTTTCTATGTATAGGTTTTTGTTATTTGTTAAGCTGAAACCCCGTTTCTTGTTGTGGTAGTAGGCTACATCATAAAATAAATAATTGCATCATGCCTTAACTGTTAGTTACTTACATTCCAGGATGTCTACGGAAAAAAATAACCTTTTTTATATATTTTTTTATGGCAAAAACAAAATAAAAATCAGTAAGAGTAACAAAATGCAAGATTATAACATGATGGAAACAGAAGCGGGCCATTGGGAAAGTAACCGCCACTCGTCGTGCGGCTGACGTCATGCGCGCTCGTGACGCAGAGAGCAGTGCTGCTCGCGCTGCCTAGAAACGAGCGACTCATTTATCTGAAGAGGACCCGCCGCCACGAGACACATCCTGCTCCTGTTATCGCACTCGTTCTTTCAATTTTAGCATTTTATGAAATTAAACTACACTTTAAAACATATCCTGCTCTGAGAGTAAGTATTTGAATCGCTTTTATCTATGTTTTCCCATCGCTTTTTCACGTTTTAATGTTCCTGTCAGTAAGGCGTTAGCGAGTCACTTCTGCATCAGTCAGCAACCTCACCGGTACTGAAGAGAAAACTGTTTTATGAGACACATTTAGTGCTATATTTTGTTATTATAGCTGTATAACGTGCTGTTTTATTATCTTCCACTGATGCTCGGGGCAGTTTAAAAGGACGTTTGAAGGTTTTATGGAGAGTTTTGTTATTAGCTCGAGTTAGCTGAAGCTAGCCGGTGTGCTTCGTTACTTGAGACATTATCTGCTGCCAACAGATTAAACTCTTATTTTATATCTTAATATTGACTCTTGCGCTCTATTTATCTTCATTTCATGCCCTGTTCGACTTATAGAGTAAGAAGAGTCCTTCTCTATGCCACAGTCATCAAAAGTTAACATCTGCAGTTCATTATTATAAGAAACATTTTTGTAATGATTTCCTCTAGCTAATTTCACTTCCCACTGTTACTTGGCAAGTAATGTTTTGGCACCAGTGGTTTTTAACGTTACAGTTTCTATTTCCATTAGGTGATTTACTGTAACGTTACACTTAAAGCCTCTCTCATGCAACCTGGGTTCAAGTGTCTTGTTTATGCAGGGTTTAAACTTCCTTATTGCAGTCATTGGGACTGTTTCAGGGTTTAAAAATGCATATCCCTGCATATAATCAGTATTTTTCATAAAGTAAAGGACAGCTTGCTTATGTTATGAATGATGAGAAAAAGGCCACAAAAGCATGCTATTCATTTCTTAACATTTACTGTTGCCAAAATGTCATCTTTTTCATTTTTCCTGACACGCTTCTTTTGGTGTTTTCTTCAGCTTCCTGGGAAGGATTTCAAACAGGCCTTGAGTGGACAAGGAGGACAACCACCTTTATCAAAGGAACACATCCAGGATTTGTTGGATTCAGTGCTGTGGGGTGCTTTCGTTCTCCTGGTTGGATTGGAGAGGCGGTGGAGCTTGTTTTATAGACTGCGATGCATCGCTTAAGGACTTGCGCTGCACGGCTGCGGCCGCTCACAGCCTCTCAAAGTGCTCAAGGTTTCTCACAGCACAGGACAGCAGTGGCACCCGGGGCCCTTAGGACGTTTCAGCCTTTTAGGCGCTACACGGCCCCTGTTGCCGCTGAGCCTTTTCTTAACGGGACAAGCTCCAACTATGTGGAGGAGATGTACTATGCGTGGCTGGAGAACCCCAAGAGCGTGCACAAGGTAAGACATCGCTTTCAGCGTAGAGGAAATTCTCTTGGTGCTTTTGGTCCAGTCATTTGTGGATGGATCAAATAATACCACAGTTGTGATTAAAGTCGAAATGAAACCGACGTTTCTTTCAGTTCACTTCTTTCTTCCCTTATTGTGATGTATATCCAAGTGAAACAGCTTCTCAAACAGAAAAAAAAATGTAACATAGGACTTTTGGGAGTTCATTGGATCATTGTTGTTTCCTATTGGTGTATCTTTTGTGAGTGACAGGTTCCCCCGCCCTTACGTGGGACACGTCATCAAAGAATGGAAGTTATTTTGATTTAAGATTACGAGGGTACATTAATTTAAAAGCAAAATGTGCATGGATAAATCATTCATTATACATACTGCAACATTCCATAAAAAAAAATAATTGTCAATTTTTATTTCTTGGTGACTTTAAAATCCACATGAAATCAAAATTCATCATTTACTTTCATAATACGCATTCGAGTTTATATTAATTAGTGCTGCTTGTACTATAAAATTACTAAACTAAAAATATAAACATTACTGTAGTGGGTAGTTGCTTCAGTTATTATTGTAATACAAACCTATTCCTTTCATTTGAGGTACAAAAATTGAGGACTAAATGCAAAAAGCATCATAAAAGTACAAGTAGTAGCCCCATATGACTTTTACACAAGTTTAAATTTTCATTAAAATCTTGACATCAGCTTAATTCTCGTTGCCAGGTTCATGAGAGTTAATGTAGCAATGGTTTAATGAAATGTTAATATTCGAGTCAGATTTTTAGAAATGATTCAGTCGATTCAGTTTACAAGCCAGCCTGAATGATTCGGTTATGAATTAGACTGAATTATTTCTATAGTTTGAAGGTAAAACAAAGAGGTGATCTCCAAGGTTATACTTGAGGACATCCACGTTTCATAATGTGACTTTGTTTTCCTACTCAGACAGTAAGCTTAGCTTTGCAGGGCTGTTACGTAAGACCTTTTTTCATGTCACATGCCTTTATCTGGTTTCCAGAAGGTTTTCAAAGTGAAACTGTATGTTACATGAATGTATCATACTGAAACATGCTAAGTCAATGCTGTACTGCATTACCCTTTCATTTAGTTCTTTTTTAGTCTTTAAACGACACACTTCAGCATATCTTTAGATGCATAGACAGTGGTTGTTGTTCATGATATTTATATGAATTATCTTTTGACATTTTTTGAGTACTGACTGAGTGACAGTAAAAGTACACAAGTGATTTAAATAGGCAGGCGGATATGAAAAAAAGCAAAATGCAGACTTCTACGAAAGTTGTTTATTGTAGATCAAAGTTACAGAAAATCTATTAAGAAAGTGCATAGTATTGTTACACTACAGTACCGACTTTCCTCATGTGCCCTACTGCGGGACGATACACCACCGCTTCTCTCAATTTAACACACTGAGCTCTTTAGCTCCTCAAAGCAGGAAAGCCTATGAGACAATTATCAGGTTAGTGTGTGGTCCTTTGTGATGTCATTGAATCACGGTGACCTGACCTCCGTAAGTAAGCCCTCATGTGCAGAACCAGGTCAGATGTGGTCTAGGGTTCAAACTGCTCTTCTTTTCTGTCCCTACATGAACCTAAAGCTTTTCAAATGATTGCATCTAAAGTCTTTGGTTATGCAATTAAACATCCAGCTTATCCAATGAAGTTTTGCTCCTCAGAAAAGCAGTTTACTGAAATTTGACCCCTTCCCACAGTTTACTCAGACGTGACTGCAGTTCCCATCTGTACTGGAGACTTTGTAG
Organism: Pimephales promelas; assembly: GCF_988280905.1. Classification (NCBI taxonomy): domain Eukaryota; kingdom Metazoa; phylum Chordata; class Actinopteri; order Cypriniformes; family Leuciscidae; genus Pimephales; species Pimephales promelas. The sequence goes on from NC_142791.1 coordinate 23,823,326, forward strand.
GATGAACCAGATTGATGAGTCAGATTACGTTCCTGTGTGATTATGCAAGACGCCAATACTGTTAGTCAGCAGCTTTTACTTGTTTAAAATGTTATTTTATCAGTGGATTTACAGCAGTGACTAAAAGTGATTTCCGGAGGGGATATTTATTGTTTTTAATGTTCAATTAAACCATCAAAATATGAGAAAAATATTTAATGTGGGAAGAACAAAGCTCTAAACTTGGTTACGGTAGTTATCTGACACACTTATTTGGCAAATAAAGGCGAAGTTCAGCTACAGGTTTTAATTTACTATATGAAAAAAAAAATGCATAGAAAAGCAAAAAGCTCACAGGACAAAGCGTACATTGACTACAACATGATCAGTTATCACTTGTTTTTACATATTCATAATGTCTTTGGCTAGTACAAATTGTCATAAAACAATTTGTTCCAAGCACAACTACAATATGCTTACAACATGTATAATAATAATTTATAGTAATTAAATAAAGGATGAAGGTGTCCATTTTCCTATTTCAGGATTGGGGACACAGTAAAACAAATTTCATTTGTGCCCAGCACATCTTGTTATTGTTCTCTTTCTTAATCTCTTCTTCCTGTGCACACATTGCTTGTTTCTCAACAGTCATGGGACATCTTCTTCCGTAATGCCAACGCAGGCGCTCCCCCAGGCACTGCCTACCAAAGTCCACCTCCAGTGGGGGTGAGCCTCTCAGGACTCTCTCAGGCCCAGGCGCTGGTCGGAGCTCAGCCCAAAGTGGAAAAACTGGTGGAAGACCACCTAGCAGTGCAGTCCCTCATCCGTGCCTACCAGGTATAACTTTTGGAGGAAAGGACTCTTTAACTGCTACAGATTGTGCCCTCAACATAGTATATGTAATTCTTATAATTTATGTATTATAATCACACACTGCTCTTCAAAGGTTTGGCTTCAGTAAGTTCAGTTTTAAAAGGAGTAGTTCGCTTTTAAAAAAACTTTTGCTGATAATTTACTCACCCCCATGTCATCCAAGATAGCCATGTCTTTCTTTCTTCAGTCGAAAAGAAATGAAGGTTTTTGATGAAAACATTCCAGGATTTTCTCCGTATAACAGTTCAAGGTCCAAATTAGAGTTTCAGTGCAGCTTCAAAGGGCTTTAAACGACACCAGGCGATGAATAAGGGTCTTGTCTACGACTACTGAATCTTCGAGTCATGACTTGGAAAAAGTTTTGTTCATTTTGATGAACGAGTTTGTACAGGAGAGTCATGAACGCTCATCACAGAACAGAGCAAGGCGAGCATTTGTGCTGCTAAAACTTAAACTTTGTTATTTTTTATATGAGATAGATGGATAAGACCCTTTTTCATCGTCTGGAATCGTTTAAAGCCCTTTGAACAGTTTGTGGTTTGCACTGAAACTCTCATTTGGACCTTGAACCGTTTGGTTCCCATTGAAGTCCATTATATGAAGAAAAATCCTGGAATGTTTTCATCAGAAATTTATTTTCTATTCTGGCTTGTATGTTGTATAATGGGACCCTGAACCTTTTATTGACTTGAAAGGACAATTATAATTTTCCCCCTGATATTACTATAAAGGAAGGAAAGGGGAGGGGGTATGGGGAAGAAAAGGGAACCCCTGATTTGATATTAACATAATGTTAATGAAAGTTTGTGTATAACATAATTGTATGTTACACCCCTAGTGACCGGTTTGTTCTGTTCTGCTTTTTTTTTTTTTTTTTTTTTTTTTTGTGTGTGTGTTTCACAAAAATCGATATAAACCAATAAAAAATAAAAGTTAAAAAAAAATAAATTTATTTTCGACTGAAGAAAGAAAGACGTGAATATCTTGGATGACATTGGGGTGAGTAAATTATCAGCAAAAGTTTATTTTTTTTATTTTTTTAAGTGAACTACTCCTTTAAGCAAGGATGCATTAAATTGATCAAAAATGACAGTAAAGACATTTTATAATGTTACAATAGATTTCTATCAAATAAAGGCAAATAAACGTTCTTTTAAACTGTATGGGGATTTGCAGTCAAAAACCCAGAAACAGAAATTATTCAGAGTCAGAATTATAATAAATAAAAGAGTTTTACTGAAGATAGGCTGAAGTCAACTTCAAGACTCGCATGGAGTTCGCAGGCCACCCTGTTACAGTTACAAAAATCACAGCAGTTACCACCAATAGCCTCCACCAAGGCCTTAGCTACGTCCTTGCTTCAGGGTGCAGTTTCTGATTGGCTAAGAAATAGAAAAACATCATAAACATCAATGAAAAGTCATTTTCCACACATATACAGATAGACTGATGCCCCATTTGCACAAAGGGAAGACAGATATTTCTCCACGGTTTGGCCTCTTAATTTAAACGAAAACCATTTTTATTACAGTAAACAATTATTTCTAAAAAATCCAGCCAAAGTGGAGATTTCCTTTAACACCGTTTATGTGTTGCAGTGTCAGCTGGGAGAAACAGGGTTTTAGGTTCTCAAATGCGGCCAGTTTGGCATAGTTTTGATGGCGCTCGATGGCGTATTTATGCGGGTTGATGTAAATGTTTCGGAAACAAATGTTTCAAAACTTGTTTTGAAAACAATGTTGTGTGCCACAATGTTATTATTGAAAACGGGGGCTATATTAATTTCTATAAATACCCGGCTGTGTATAAATGCGGCCTTATCTATATCTCCGTCGATTATGAATCTGACACTCTGACCGTTATGCACGTCGTGACTCGTGACCTTCCAGTTTGCAGATTTGCGTTGCTGTGCGCCAGTCTGTCTCGAACAACAACTCCGTCAATCTCCAATAAAGCCAGTGGTTCCTTAACCTGTAATCAAAAAGACTAACACACACACACACACAGCTTCCTCAAGGTTGGATTTGCCCAGGCTTTAACTATAAACAGGAGAGTATTCTCAAAACATCAAGATAATACGTTCTTTCTCTCAAGGAGATGACGCTTATATAAAATATAAAATTATATTATAATTATAATTTATATAAAACAGTTCTCAAGAAAGACACTTTAGCAGGGACGTAGCTAGACTCTCAGTACAGTGGGGGCGGAGCTTCATCATGGGGCCCTCTGCTACCAAGTCATTTTAAAATTAAAACCGTTAAAAACCACAGACAGCGATATCTCTGGCGAACAGACCAAGTGTGCTCAATCAGTGCCACACATTATTGGCATGGCACTATCATATATATTGAACTAGAGCCAGACCGATTTATCGGCAGGCCGATACCTACATCTACACCTACATCTTGGATGCCCTTGAGGTAAGCTAAAACATACCAAAAATTAATTTCAAAGTGAACTATCCCTATAAGAATATTTGAATGTTGTGCTTATTCATTTTAGTAAAATTAAAACTTTAATTGTGATAATTAAAATAGGCCTAATTGAATATTAAATATTAAATTGTGCTCATTTAGTAATAGTATTTATATACAATAGATAGGCTATATAATTGCGCAGCTCCCCCTGTCAATGATCTCCTCAGTACCTGCGTTAAAAATTTTCTGCTGCCGCCCCCGACACAACCTACATCTTTCTTGTCTATTGTGACATTTATTTGAACATTTTTTTGGTCAGATAGGACAAATATTTAACTTTATGCCTATAAGCCATAGTGAAGCCAACATGACTTTAATGATGAGTTGGCTTAATTGATTTCAGCGCTCCTTGAACAGGCAGTGACTTAAGCGCGTACTTGTTGCATAATGTTTTTTCCTTTTTTTGGAAACGCACAGTGAGAAACATTTTTTGTAACCCCTCACACACCTGTTTATTTTTCGTTAGTCACTCCCTGTCACTCCCTGTATAGCCTTCTTTTCTCACAAATGTATGACTTTTGAAAGTGCAATTTGATTACCATATGCTTAATAAAGTTGAATTAGCTAACCTTCTATGTCATTTTTACTCTTCAAGGTGTTGATTATAATAATTTACTGTTGGGCCCATAAATAATAATAAGGATAGATAATAAACAATATTTTAAAAGTATATAATTATCTTATGACTTAAAAATTAACCACAAAAACATAACTTGCTAAATGGGGGATATCTCTATCTAGCATATTAAAAAATGTAGGCTAATTGTCAGAAAGTCGTCTCTCAGTTGCTGAATGTCGCGCAACAGCGTTACTACAGCCCTGTTGAGTCTTTCAATTCTACGTTGTCACAATGTTGTGAGCACGTAGACAGCGACGTTGCCATAGCAGAAATGCAACGTGCCACAGACATTGCCGCAACGTAAATGTGTTTGCTGGGTGTACTTTGCCTGGGCCCCTTTCTGGTCAGTGACGCAAGATCGGCGGCGTTTGAGGGACCCCTAATTGGGCCCCTGGGGCGGCCACACCCAAGCACCCATGCTATCTCTGCTACAGCACTTAAGTATAACGTAGTAAAGTAAAGCTAAGAAATGGTCACTTATACTATTGGTTCCAATGACCCTTGTAACCTAAAATCTTGGTGAGCTAGAAGAACCTTTCTCAAACAAAACATCTTTCCATATTTCATTTCTGGAAGCCGGGCTAAATGAGCAAGCACTGTTACTGCATTCAGATATCAAATACAGACATTAGAGAATACATTAAAACAACATTTCTGTAATCAAACTGGTATCTTCTATAACAGAGTAAAATCTCACAAGCCTAGAGAAGTCATTCTACTCATTTGATATTTAGAAGGAAAAATGTTGATTAATACCTTGATTATAATCACTCATTAGATATACATTGAAGCAGAATTCACCCCTTCAAAACTTTCTATTCTTCAAAGATGGATCACAGTTTCCACAAAAACATTAAGCAGCACTATTGTTTCCAACATATGATGATAAATGTTTCTTGACCACCATATTAGGATGATTTATGAAGGACCGTGTGACATTAAATACTTCGCCATCATTGGAATACATTATATTTTAAAAAAACATAATTGAATAATATTTCAGGATTTTACTGTATTTTTGATCAAATAAAGGCAGTCTTTGTGAGCATAAAAGGCTTCTTTCCTTCTTTTTATATAAAAAAATCTTACCAAGCCCAAACTCTTGAACAATAGTCTACACTTGTGTTATTTCATTGTTTGATGACTCAACTGTTGTTCTAAACTTTGTAAAGGGTTGAAGTCCACAAAATGTCCACATTTCAATAATATATTTCTGGTCTAAAACTTTGGATAAAGTAGATGAGGCCCACATGATCCTCAAACACAATTTTTATAGCTCCACAGAAGTGAATGGAATATATCCTCGTCCCTCACATATTTTTAAGTGATTTATATTGGCTAATTTTATCCATTAAAAATCTAGGTCCCTTTTTAATATTAAAATATAAGTGCCTTAAGAAGGATAATTAATCTGTGATTGCACTCCTCTGTTAGCTTGTAAGTGCTGTTGCCTTGTTCACAGGTCAGAGGTCATCAAATAGCCAAACTTGACCCTTTGGGCATCAGTTGTGTAAATTTTGACAATGCCCCGGTATCTATCGGGTTCCATCAATCTGGTGAGAACTGCATATGCTGTTCAGTGTGGTTGCTCATTCAGTGTGTTAACATTGCTCTGTGTCCTTCTGTCCTGCTCTTCTGTCATCTCTCTGGTGGATTTCACTCTCTATCTTTCCCAATCTCACCTCCTCAACTGTGCATACTAATCTTTTGGCTACTGTCCTCCCTTCTCCCCTTTTCCTTCTTCTATCTATGTCTTTTTCCTGGAAATCCCTGCAGATTCGGGGGCACCACGTTGCACAGCTGGATCCTCTTGGAATTATGGATGCAGATCTCGATTCGTGTGTCCCTGCAGATATAATCACGTCCTCTGATAAACTTGGTGAGGTTTTGATTGGGTGTTGGATTGAATGTTTTATGTGGCATGGCTTGTTTATGTGTCCACCCTTACCTGAAGCATGCATGTGGTCAGACCTGTTTGAATATTTGCAATGGGTAAAATTTAAACACTTAGCAGTGAGTGTTGTTTGTGTGCAGGTTCAGCATAATAATATTACCTGGGAATTGTGTGATATTGGACATGATGGCCTTGTTCCAAAACCTACAGTCATGGTCAAAATTGATGGCACCCCTGGTAAATATGAGATAAATTGGCTGTAAAAAATAAATCTGCATTGTTTGTCCTTTTGATCTTTCGTTCAAAAAAAATCACAAAAAAATCTAACCTTTCATTGAAGTAAAAGAATTGTAAGTCGGGGTAAATAACATTATGAAATAAATGTTTTTCTCCAAAACACGCTGGCCATAATTATTGGCACCCTGTTATTAAATACTTTTTGCAACCTCCTTTTGCCAAGATAACAGATCTGAGTCTTTTCCTATAATGCCTGATGAGTTTGGAGAACACCTGACAAGAGATCAGAGACCATTTCTCCATACAGAATCTCTTCAGATCCTTCATTTTCCCAGATCCATGTTGGTGCTTCTTCTTCTTCAGTTCAGACCACTCATTACGTCAGGGACTGGGACGGTCATGGCAGAAGCTTCATTTTGTGCTCAATTACACATTTTTGTGTTGATTTTGATCTTCGTTTTGGACCGTTGTCCTGATGGAAGATCCAACCACGGCCCATTATAAGATTTCTGGCAGAAGGCATCAGGTTTTGATTTTTTTATCTGTTTGTATTTGATAGAATCCACAATGCCATGTATCTGAATAAGAAGTCCAGGACCTCCAGCAGAAAAATAGGCCCACAACATATAAGATCTAGCAGTATATTTAACTGTAGGCAGTATACTCTTCATCCCTCTTTGTACCAAACACATCTGCTGGGTTTGCTGCCAAAAAGCCCTTTTTTTTTTGGTTTATCTGACCATAGAATCCGGTCCCTTTTGAAAATCCAGTTGTGTCTGACCACTGAATATGCTGGAGTTTGTTTTTGGAGGAGCGAGGAAGATTTTTCTTGAAATCCTCGGGGATGCAGGGCTTGTATGGTCATTTTCTTTTTAGGTTTTCTGACCTCAAGACTCAACTAATCTCTGCAATTCTCCATCTGTGATCCTTGAAGAGTCTTTGGCCACTCAAACTTTCATCCTCACCGTCCATTAAGGCAATGTAGACACACATCCTCTTCCTGGCAGAATCATAACATCTTTAGTTGATTATAACTTCCTAATTATTGCCCCGATGGCCAAAATGGGAATTTTTTAATTCTTTAGATATTTTCTTACAGCCACTTGTATTTTGTATTTTGTGAAGCTCAACAATCTTTCGATGCACATCAGAACTATATTCTCTGGTTTTACTCATTGTGATGAATGATTCAGGGAATTTGGCCTTTGTGTTTCCTCATATTTAAACTCCTGTGAAACACGAAGTCATAGCTGGACACTTTCATGTTCCTTCATGTTAATGGGAATGTACTTCAGAGATATTTTTCTCATAAAAAAATTCTAGGGGTGCCAACAATTATGGCCAGCGTGTTTTGGAGAAAAACATTTATTTCATAATGTGACGAATTTTGCTAATTTTTTGAATGAAAGATCAAAAGGATAAACAATGCAGATTTATTTTTTACAGCCAGTTTTGATCATATTTACCAGGGATGCCATCAATTTTGACCATGATTTAGCTGGCAATGGTCAGTTGATTACAATAGAGCAAAACTCTAATAAGTCCAAATATGCATATTAGCACACACACAATGCATGAAATTATGCATTAAATAGACCTTATATATCTACACACACACACTACTGTTCTAAAGTTACTGTTTTACTGTTCTAAAATCTAAAGATTTTCTTATGTAAGAAGTCTTTTATGTTTACCAATGCTGCATTTATTTGATCAAAATGCAGTAAAACAGTAAAAGTGATAAATTATTACAATCCAAAGTAGCTGTTTTCTATAATGAATTTTAAAATGCAATTTATTCCTGAATTTTCAGCATCATTACTCTTCAGTGTCACATAACGCGTCATAAATCATTGTAATTTACTGATTTGCTGCATTTGAAGCATTTCTTATTATCAATGATGATCATAAATGATGATCTTTTGATGCATCTTTGCTGAAAATAATTAATAATAATAATATATACTTACTGACCCAAAACCTTTGAATAGTAGTGTATATATATATATATATATATATATATATATATATATATATGACATTTGATTTGACTAGACTATTGTGCTGCATACTATTTGAAGTATATGATGCCTAAAAATGCTGCCAAATTATGTTTTGAATCAGAGCCTATCAGTTTGTACCTTATCACTGCATGTCCAGCCCTCTGGCTTTGCCTTTTGTAAATGTTTTCTCATGTCTCACTCTTGACCTCAGAGGTGTGTTTTTCTGTGTAGCACTTGTCTCATCTAGTGTCAAGTTGTAGTTCCTCTTTCTCACTTTTTTCTTCATATCCCCTCACAGAGGCTCTTTTATTGCACTGGTAATGCCTGGGCTGTTGATTGCTTTTATGGATGCCGTGAATAGCAGTTGCTCTTTCTCATTGCATTGTAAACTTTTTGTAGACGTTTGTTTGCACACACACATTTAAAGGGTACATATCATGCTTTTAAATCATTCATTTTTACATATAAATCATACCGTTGTGGTCTATATAAAACATAACTGCAATGCTTGGGTCTGAATTCCTCATTATTATAGCTCCACAAGCCCCTTTTCTGATGTGCGTCTTTGAGCGACCCGTTTCAAACGCGACCCCTTTAAATAAAAAGGAGATGCGTCACACCCCGCCCGCTCTCCAGGTCGATGAGTTCACGGTCAGTTCAACTCCCCACGTTCGGCCATTATTGTAGTTTGATTAAAGATATACGATTATATACGATACCTTCAAAGAACATTTTTATTCACACGTTAATAAAATGTCAACAACAGGAGACTTGTCCATCAAGCCTTACATATTCGAGCCAGAGCGAGCGCGTTGATAAAGACGACGACGAACCTGTAGACTTCTTCATATGGATGTATTGGTATGTGAGTTAACTGTTTTGTGTTATTAGTGAAAGTCGACTATTTCTCTTGTTAAAACAAGCACACTGACAAGATAAATGCCTACGGTCTAATCTTACCACAAACAATCTGTATTGATAATATGATGCGTTTAGAAAAGCATCAGAAAACACAGCAGCTAAATGACCATTGATGAAACTCAAGAACAATAATACTGCAGACGTGTAACGTTACTTCAAAACAAAAACAAAGAAAGACAAAGGTACCGCTAAACCATGAACAACATGTGTTTTAAGAAGGTGAAGTACTTTATTTTTATTAACGATATTTACAGCTTATCGAAATGCTCTGTTCGTCGTCTCCAAAGATAGAAGGAATTTACCTGTCATTCAGATGAAGTCAATCGGCAAACCCTTCTTTACAATGGCGGAGGCTGTTAAAAATGGGAATCCTTGAAGTGCTTCAGGTCACTACATCCAAAACCCGAACATTTTGACTTGCCCTCTCGTAACTTCTGCATCATTGAGCTCGGACTACAAAATCGGAGCGAGAAATAATAATGGCGGATTGCTCGAAGTGTTGGACCGGTAGTCAATGTCCTTATTTGGCAGTTCTCCTGCAAATACGGTGACACACTTGCTCAAAAAACGTCATAGAAAACAGAAAAATCTGACCAGGTTGAAAAATATGACCAAAACAGAATATAAAGCTATAAACGAAGCACCTGAAGAGAATAATTTCATCTTTTCTGTACTTATTTGGAGTAAACACTCCAAATATACAACAAAATGCATTTAAGGGCTAAAAAAGTGGATTTTGCATGATATGTCCTCTTTAACAGGGATCATTGGAAACCTTTAGCAAGAGACAAGCCACAGCCACAGAGTTGGCGTGCTGAGCAAGATTGTGGTGTTCCTAAAAAGTCAACAACAATTTGAGAAATGTGAACCATCAGAATGCCTAGAACAACTTGCTTCTAATAGCTTGTTAAATGTCGTTATTCCTGGTCTTCATGTTCCTTGTGTCATGAAAATTTATATAAATAACATTCTCGTTACTTGCTTATCCATTACACAGTCTTAAAATCAACATTTTAATTTGTATTTTTGTCTTGTTTTTTTTTTATAGTATAAATATCTTACCCTTAATATGTGATGCATTTATTTGAGAAGAAATATTACATAGATGGTAATGGTATATGAGGACTTGTTTTCAGAAATTGAAAACAACCCTACTGGAAAATGTTCTTATAAGCTTAAGAGAAATTTTCTGAGGTTTATGCTTAAAACGAGAAAAATCAGTCTCCCAGTGAGATGAGAAACACCAACTTAATGTGAAATGCTGTTTAGATTTTTTTTACTTCAAAACAAGACAAAAATACTGATGTGTAATGAGAATGTGTTTTTGCAGTGTTCTGCTTCAGCAAACTTAGAATTAAAAGCATTCAGAGAATCGTTCAGATTCAAATTTTACTGTACCAAACCACTTTGCTGTGTCCGATCGGTAACTTCCAGTGGTCAAGCATGATATTTTAGAGCATTCATCATCAATGACTGGCTGATTATTCAATGAGCATCCAATACTAGTGAGCCGTCCGTCTGTACTTTATTGACAGTGGGGTTGCACTATGTGAGGTGAGTGAGTTTTCTCTCTCTCTGACAGTGTCAGGGCCCTCAGTTTTCCAGCGCTGCATTGTTCTGTTTCATTCAGTAGAAATGCTGCGTTTAGGCCTTTTTCTCAGAACACCTCACAGGTTCGGTTCATTTAAGGTCATTGAGTTGAACAACAGTATAAAAAAAAAACACTTTGTAACATTGGGAAGTCCACACCTAGAGCATTAATTTTCTCACCGTACTGCTTGAGGTATGAGGACTAGGTAAAGCACTTGAGTTAATTGCATTTTTTAGAAGCTCCCACCAGTTCCCTGGTCAAAAGTGATTAAATACATTTAGAGTTGCATTGCCTTGCTTTCTTTTTTAGCATTTAATGGAACCCCATGCACTTGATTTTTGCATATCCGAATATGGTCCTTAGGCCTAGTCCAATAAAGCTGTGCTTTTTTGGTTTCCATGGACAGTTTTCAACTCATAGCAAAAAAACATTTATGTAACTTCCTGTGGCACTGCACCGTTCTGGTCCTTGCGAGAGCCCCAGCTGGCATATGGGGTGATTTCCCTCATTAACCTTGCCTAGGGTCTGTTTCTTACATAATGTCCTCATCCTCTTGAAATCTCAGTTTTAGCCTCGGTGCTTGAGTGAGTTTGAGGCTGTGACATGTTATTAGACTCTCCCAAATGAATCTTTGGTTGATTCCAGTTAATGCACTGTAAAATCTAATATTGTTCTTACCAAGAATTTTTTTGTTAACTTTACTTAATGTTCAATAATTTGTTTAACTTAAAATTTCTTAGTAATCTGTACTGTTTGCATGCTATGCCTTTGTTACTTTGTTTGTTAGAAAAACCTTGTAAACAGTACTTGACTGGTTTAAGTACCATTTTGGCCCCTCCCCACACATTGCCATTGGCGGGGCAAATGTTTTATGAGACAGGGCAATTCTTAATTGACTTTTCACTAATTTCTTCCACTTCTGCAGTCATCATTCTTCATATTCATCTTGAAATAGTCAATCTAGCCAATATTATTGTCAAAACACCTACAAATTTGGGGAGAGCATCAAAATTCTTTAGTTGACTTATTGATTTCCCTTTTCTCACCATTATTGTGTTTAATGTTCCCTTCGGTTGGGCACTTGGAACTTAATTTATATTTTTGTAATTCTCTTTCAATTGATTGCAGTCATGCAACATGAAATCACAATTATTTGATTTCAAAGGAAGGGAAGCAATAAATATTACATATTTATGTTTTTTTTTTTTCATTTTTTTAATGATTTAATTAATTGACCATTACAATTTTTTTTCTGCGGCCTCTTGTAAGTATAACCCCAATGTAACGATAGCAAATAATATTGTAGGAGAGCACAAAGAGACGGGGCAAATAGAATTGAGTTCAAAATGTATTTATAGAATCTGTATATTTGTGTATGAAATTGGGTATCATAGTCCCGATTCCCAGTCCCGCCCACTCCCGCTGACATTTTGTCCTTTCCCGTCCCAATCCCGTGATACATAGTGATTTTGTTTCCCATCCCGCGGGATTCCAGGGAAAATGTCAGCCTCTAGTTTGAATGTGATCTAACTTAGGCCTATAGTTTTTGCCTGTCAGAAAATAAAACAGGCAAAAAAAATCCGGAGCCATATCTAGAGACCAGAATATCACTTTTGACTTGACGAACAATTTTTATAGACGTACATTCTCGGTTTTATCTTTGTTCACTTGTCCTCCCGCTTGGTTTTCTGTAATCTTGTTTTACTGGTGTTGCAAGAAAGAACATGTTTTCATATTTACACGCCTGCAGCCTCACGGTACATTTTGTTATTTATTTTGTGTGGATAAATAAATAGGAACAGCTAATGGTACACGTTGTGAATGAACAGTGTTTTGGCACCTTGAGATTAAAGGTCACAGCAATCTACTATGCAAGACTCATTGTAATGACTCTAGTTTACATAGCTTCATGGATTGCTGATAAAAACACGCTTGCGTTGCTTCTTAATCAATGAGAAACGAAGTTGTACACTGAAACACATTTCTAGGTTAAATGTGTTTGTTCAAAATGCATGTTGCCGTTTGTAGCATATCCTGCATGCGTTCTGTTTTTCACCATCTTTCCTTTTTCCCTCTACTAACACTGTTGGCCTATCCTTTTTTTCACATGTTCTGTGTCGTATGTGGAAGAATGTGCTGTTATTTATACTGTTTGTTTTTAATAAAACTTTCAAATCATAAAAATTGTTCCACATCCCTGCTTCCTCTAATGCAGTACCATTTTTTTTTGTCTTCTGTGTTTACGTGTGTCGGTTGGATCCGCTGTGGTGTTTTGTTTCGCTTGCCTATCCACCCCCTGTCCCATCCATTTGTTTGCATGTCTGCTGTCAGGCTTCTACGGACTGGAAGAAGCGGATCTGGATAAAGTTTTCCGGCTTCCCACCACTACCTTTATCGGGGGCAGTGAAAGTGCCCTTCCACTCAGGGAAATCATCCGGCGTTTAGAGGTGCGCAAGTATTTCACCACTTGAGACATATAATGCAATGATATTTGAATATGGATGATGTATGACTATCATTGCATTACATACAAAAGTATTCAAAAATGAAATATACAAAGTATAATATGCAAAAACATGACTTCTCAATACAGCATGCCTATAAACTGTATACACTATACACAGATGGCCTACTGTCAACACATCGGGGTGGAGTTCATGTTTATCAACGACCTGGAGCAGTGCCAGTGGATCAGACAGAAATTTGAGAAGCCAGGAGTAATGCAGTTTACTCTGGAAGAGAAGAGGACGCTACTGGCCCGTATGGTCCGCTCAACCAGGTGTGCCCCTTGCCATAGTTTTCTGGAGACCTGAATGAATGGTTTGCCATTCAAATAATTTAAGCATAGGTATACTTTAAAGCTGCAGTCCATAACTTTTTGGAGCTAAAAATTATCCAAAATACTTTTTTGAGCAAGTACATAACCAGCCAGTGTTCAAAACTACCTGCTTGCCGTAGCTCGATTCAGAACGGGAAGCTTGTAATAATGTTTTTAATTCCAGTGAGACTGGTGGATTTCACCGGGAGATTTGAGCATGTCTTTGCGTCCTTACGTCACATCTCACATCCAGTGTTGGGAAAGTTCACTTTCTACATGAACTAGTTCAAAGTTCAGGTCACAAAATTTAAAATGAACTAATTCAGTTCATAGTTCATACTTCACAATTTTGAACTAAGTTCACGGTTCCAAAAAATGAACTAGTTAGTTATTTTTTTCCAGATGTTGCTTCAAGCTGCTTTTTTTTTTTTAATTATTGCCACCACCCACAACCACTACAGCAAAGTTTGCACAGAAATGTAAGGTTTTTCCCATCCTCAACGACCTTGTCATAAAACTCGTTTAAAGGATCATGATGCCTCCTCGATGCTTCTTGTCTTGATGATGCATGTTGTGGCCGCAGTGTGACACTGGTAGCTGGTGTTGCCAGATTGGGTTTTTTCACTACATATTTTTAGCCGGTTTTACTCTATAGAAACCTGGCACCCTATTGAACGAAGTTAAACTGAGAGAGCGTGCTTTCACAGACACCAGAATTTACTCGTCGACAGTAACGTTCATTCAGCAGTAATACAAGTATGTTCAGTTCACATTTTTCCCAAAATATGAACGAGTTCATGAACTATCGTTCAATGATCGCGTTCAGGCAAAACACTGCACGCATCTGTACACATAAAGAAGAATCTCTGCTAGTAGGCTATATTGCATGTGAGGATGCTGGAGATTGAGATTTCTCACAGCATTTGATATAATTAAACTTATCAATTTGATGGCAGATCCAGAAAGATTAAAAAACGACAATCACCAGTGACAACAGATTCACCCGCTGTAAAATGCAAAAGACTTCGTTCGGACTTCGGAGTGGCGACAGAAAAAAAGAGATGCAACCGGACCCATGCGAAAACAAGGATAATATCTGAAGGACATTACGTGTAGTCACGCAGTGCGGATGTTGTAAACATAAACAATTTGAGAACAAAGTATAATTTGCACGGTTTGACGTGATCTGTTAAGCGATCGTTTTCCCTTATTTGGCTTGAACAAAAGTGGATGTTACTTGTTCTGATGACATTTTCTGCTGAAAATTCGTACGTTGAATTTTCACAGAATAATCTGTCATTCTGAATGGCGGTGGCTGACAGCTGCACACTCTCCTCAAACATTGTGTTCATCCACACTGTGCCGTGCCGAGGCACAACCCACGTAAAGTTGATACTGCATTTGCAGATTTGCAATTGCAAATTGCAGAAACTACAGACTGCAGCTTTCATTAAAGGACAAATGACTTCATATATCCAATACAAGTGACACCAGTTGGTTAAAAGTCTTTGAAAAAATGTAAAAAAAAAATGGAAATTCAGTCTGAGAAAACTCTTGCATCATTTGTTTGCAGATGACACTTGCTTTGATATTGTGTTATATGCAATGTTTAGTATGTCAGAGAATGTTTGTGAACAGAAAATGCAATTCAAGTGCTGCACAGGGTGTAAAATCTTGGGTGTTTTTGGGTGCTTGTGATAATTGTGCTTGAAATCAAAGTAATACTCCAAGGCACTCGAATTGTGTATACAAAAGTTAAAAAGCCTTTAGATCATGGCTTTTGTCTATAAAATTGGTGACAGATACACCTAATGTATCTGCCACCAATTTATAGACAAAAGCCATGATCTAATAAAGGCTTTTTTTTTAACTTTTGTATACACAATTCGAGTGCCTTGGAGTATTACTTTGATTCTGTGAATGTTTTTGTAATGCTGTGGTTTTCGACAGATTTGAGGAGTTCCTGCAGAGGAAGTGGTCGTCAGAGAAACGCTTTGGCCTGGAGGGATCCGAGTCTCTCATTCCTGCTCTCAAAACTATCATTGACAAATCCAGCGAGAATGGGGTGGAGAATGTTATTATGGGCATGCCACACAGGTATTTTAAATGTATTTTAAATAGGGAAGTACATCTGGGTACTTATCTAGGGCCATTGAAACATGTCTGAATTGTCTGTTCTCCATCAGAGGTCGTCTGAATGTGCTCGCTAATGTGATCCGTAAGGAGCTGGAGCAGATCTTCTGCCAGTTTGATTCAAAGCTGGAAGCTGCGGATGAGGTGATCTTCTCTCAAGCCACCATCTTTCCTTCAGCAGACGTTTCACTTTCAAAGTTCAACTCCGTAAACAGCTTAGAAAAGAAGTAGATCAGTCTGCAAACTCTGAAATATTTGTTTTGTTAGGCCTTAGGTCCCGTCTCAGCAATTTTACCACAAAAATGAAGGTTACTTACCTTAGTTTTGAAGGCATGGTTCAAAATACTGGCATAAGGTTATAACAATAAGATAATGAAAGTTAACCAGGTCTCAAATATATTAAACAGCACACACATCTGACAGGAGGGCAAGCCACTTTAAACAGTATGCTTATAAGTTCGTTTTAAGCTCTCAATATCAATATTTTGGACAACTTTGGTTATGCACTTTTCGCCGCAGCAGCTCAGTTTGTGTGCTTTATTTTTCCAGATGCGTTCGCAATATCAAAGTATATCGATATCAGCACACAGCAGATTCACATGTGAAGTGGTTAAAACAATGCTCAGGGATGTGATTTTTCCGGATTAATCCGGAATTCCGGATTTTCCGACCTGAAAATGTGACCTACATGAATCATGCAGTTCTGTAAAAAAAAAAAAAAAAGAGGGGGACGGGTGTCGGCAACCGGAGTGAAAAGGAGAGAATATGAGGACATAACCCATAACTGGCTGACGTGCGTACAGAAAGTTCCTTCCAAAGTATCAACAAGGACGTATTTGCGTTCAGCCAGAAAATGTCTAATTGGTTCAGCTTGTTCACCTGCTCAATTTCGTATCTCAGTCGCTCTCGCGCTGGTATTGTTGTTAGTTGACAAGAACATCACAGTTAGGTCACCAGGGCTAGGCGATATATCGATATATTTCAAATTTGCGCTATGATCCATTGCTCCAAGCAAGCTGCTGACTGCTTTTGTAGAAATATGTAGCAGCTATATCGAGCATTCTGTCAGTTGCAGTCCTGACACCTCCGTCTCAACAGCATTAGTGTACAACGCGACAAATACTCGCAATATTAACGCAGAGGAACGGCTATCTGTTCAGCGAGTTCACATTAAACATGTTAAACATGTCATTCACTGCTGATGCGCAGTTCTGAGCGCGAACACCCGACGTGCGCATGTACTAAAGCTTGTCTTACAGCGCCTGGTTGCTGGACTAAGTTATCTTTCGAGTATTATTTCGCTAATACTCTCAAATACACACAAGGTTTACATAAGAACATTTGGTTATGTCTAAATTCAAAGCAAACCGAGAAAATTGAGAGAAATCTGCTTGTCGCGTACAGGTCTTAAAGTGACAGTAGCCCTAATAATAAAAATGCAGCCGCTTGTTCTAAAATGGATAGTTGACCCCAAAATAAAAATTCTGTCATTATTTATTCACTGTAATGTTGTTCCAAACCTGTATTAATTTATTTCTTGTGCTGAACAAAAAAGAAGATATTTTGAAGAATGTGGGTAACCAGACAGTTGCTGGTCCCCATTGACTTCCATAGGGAAAAATTTACTATGGAAATCACTGGGGTACATCAACTGTTTGGTTACCGACATTCTTCCAAATAACTTAAGTAACTTAAACAGAAGAAAGAAACTTTTTCAGGTTTAAAACAACTTGAGAGAGTAAATGATGAAAATAATTTTTTTGGGAGAACTATCTATTTAATGTTAATTAAACAACAAAAAACAGAGGAAATCACTCACTGCTCTTGACTGAGAACTGTAATAGTAGCTTTAATAAGAATAAATGTATAATTTATACAGTGAAGACTATATTTGACTTTGATTGAACATTTGCTCTCACTTTGCGGAAAAGATATTGGGATATATATTAATCGGGGGGGGGGGGGGGGGGGGGATTCGGTACATTTTCCTGCTTTTTTGTCCTTAGCCAATCACATGCCTGAATGCTACATTTGTTCAGTACTCATGCGTGCCGAATTGAAAGACCCGAATCGAACATATTTGCTATGATTATCTGTGGCGTTACACCGCTACTTTTTACCATGTCTAGTCCAGTGGAGGTGAATCAATGTCTTTCTGTTTATTATTATGCTATAAAAACTTATACCTAAATGTTTCACTTAGTTTTCAAAGGCGTAATAAAAAATAATAAGGAACAGATTTTTTTTCTTCCTGAAATAGATTATCAATAAAGAAAAACATGTAGGGAAATCATCTTTTGTTGATTGAGGCAGATCAGCTAAATCCGAGCTTGCAGTCAATTGAAAAAAAGGCAGATTAAATGATTAAAGAACACCAAATGATTGATTTATGAATTGGTGGTTTGCGGTCACGTGATTGTGTTGACACGTGGAATGCAGATGGAGGGCAAGGAGTGAAGAACGCAATGGAAAATCCGTACTGTACTACTTTAGACGCTATTACAAGAGAAATATATAAACAGAAAATCGAAACATATGTTGGGCGTGATCCTTACGTTATGAAGAGGACCGATTTTCAACTGAATTGAGAGATTTGCCTGCCATCGAGGCTGTAGATATCTGCAACTAACTCGTCTTACAGACATACTTTGACTTTACAAAGTTCGGAAACTGGTACGTTACACAAACGGCCACATAAGTGTATTTAAACACCTGAATAATGTAATTATAAGCCACATAAATAATGTATTAACTCACATTTGACAAAGTGATCACTGCACACACACACACAGGCATCTTCCCATTCGGCTCCTCCCGACCGCAGACGTAGGTTTGCAAGGCATTTTTCCCGGTGTTTTTCTGTCAATTTCTTGTATTTTCCCCCCTTATGAACAACAACTTTGGGCACACGATAAAAACTCCTTGTGGTTTAATCGATTTGAGCAACCATAAACAACGAAAAACATAGGCATTTTGAGTGTGTTATAGAGCTTCCTAAATATAGAAAATCACTTCCTGCCCTCCATCTGCATTTCGCGCCATGGCCACGTGAAAACAAGCTATTATAAGAACATAAAAAAGAATTACATTCACACAATTAATTGTTCACAGTAATAGAATAGAACATTTCATGACAACTTTAAATAGGTAATGTTTGACAAATGAGCAAATCTGGAACATTATCTGCAGTAATATTTTAAACAATCATTACCATAATTGTTGTTATCTCTGCACACAGTCTTTCTGTGAAAACATCCTCCCTCTCATTTCTGAGAAAATGAAAGAACTCTGTAATGTATGCAATGTTCCTCTCACACAAAGAATCTTGACTTTTGACATTTCAGTCCTGTTTCTGTTTCGGTCTGTGACATTCCTTCAGGGCTCAGGTGATGTGAAGTATCATTTGGGCATGTACCACAGACGGATCAACCGGGTCACTGAACGCCACATCACACTATCCCTGATGGCCAACCCTTCACACCTGGAGGCAGTGGACCCTGTAGTGCAGGGCAAGACCAAGGCAGAGCAGTTCTACTGTGGGGACTCTGACGGCAATAGGGTGTGTGAACTTCCCTTGTGGTTCTAAGAATCTGTACTTATGTTGTTAGACACAAGTGTGAAAACAAGACTATTATTAACTGCAAATATAAAGAAGCTCAAAGTTACAGACATGGATTAAATGAAAGGACTGTATCGGTTCCCTCAAAGACAAACACATTGCGGTGTGATGGTTGTATTATGTCAGCAGTTTTTAGAACGGTCTTAAATCATCTTTTGTGATTAGAAAACAAGACATGATTGACATTTTATGTGTCCTTGTCCCTGAAGGTGATGTCCATCTTGTTGCATGGAGACGCAGCCTTTGCAGGTCAGGGCATCGTCTACGAGACATTTCACCTTAGTGACCTGCCGTCCTACACCACCCATGGTACTATTCATGTGGTCGTAAACAACCAGGTCTGTTTCTCTCACACTCACACCAGCAGAGAATTACCTTTTCAAGCATAAATTGGTTATATACAACTGTGTAAAAGAAGTTGAGGGGCAGTAAAAAAAAAATGTGTTTGAGATAGAAGTCTTTTATGCTCACCAAGACTGCATTTATTTGATTAAAAAATACAGAAAAATGGCAATATTTTGATATTGTAATACAATTTAATATCACCATTTTCTATTGTTATTCTGTTTTCATATGCAATTTATTCCTATGATGCAAAGCGGAATTGTCAGATTCGTTTCTCCAGTCTTGAATTTCACAAGATATTTTAAAAATCATTCTAATTTGCTGATCAAATAAACATTTCTTATAATTAATGTTAAGAACAGTTGTGCTGCTTAATATTGTTCTGTAAACTACAATTCTCAGGATTCTTTAAAAAAAAAAGCATTTATTTGAAATAGATATCTTTTGTGACATTATAAATGTCTTTACTGTCACTTTTGTGCATTCCACTCAAGTTTCAGTGTCCTTGCTGAATAAAAGTATTAATTTCTTTTAGAAGAATAAATATTACTGCCATTAAACTATTGAACGGTTACGGTAGTGTATACATTCTATAATTTATACAAAATATGGCTTTATACAAGTGATTTTTTAAATTTTTTTTATTTTTTATTTTTATTTTTTTTTTAGGAATGACATGTATCAATTTCCCCCTGTCCTTATAGGTTGCATGCTCAGGATGATTGACATGTTTTGGGTTTTTATGAGAAGTGTGGTTAAAGTTTGCAAAATGGTGTAATTTAAAAAAAAAAATTAAATGTTTGCATTTATTTAAATAGCTTTTGTTCCCCTCTCTTTAGATTGGCTTCACCACTGACCCTCGTATGGCACGCTCCTCACCGTACCCCACCGACGTGGCCAGAGTGGTCAACGCTCCCATCTTCCATGTGAACGCAGACGACCCTGAGGCTGTGATGTATGTGTGTAACGTGGCTGCTGAATGGAGAGCCACCTTTCATAAAGATGTGGTTGTTGATCTGGTAGGAAATCTTACTTCAACTGGGAATGTTGCCAACTGTGTCAAAGGTGCTTTAGGTGTTGATGCTACATACTTTGCTCTATAGGTGAGCTACAGACGAAACGGCCACAACGAGATGGATGAGCCGATGTTTACTCAACCATTAATGTACAAACAGATAAAGAAACAGAAACCTGTTCTGCAGAAATATGCTGAAAAGCTCATTGCTGAAGGAGCCGTGAGCAGACAGGAATATGAGGTCAGATCAAACAAATATTACAGCTAATATGTATATATACACTACTATTCAAAAGAAATCAATACTTTAAGTTAAATTGATCAAAAATGACTGTAAAGATGTTACAAAAGATTTCCTCAAAATATCTTTTAAACTTTATTGATCAAAGAATCCTCAAACAAATTGTATGTTCATTTATATATATATATATATATATAATTTATGCAAAAATATACATTAATAATAATCAGAGTAGTCAGAATAATCTGTTTCTTGAGCAGAAAATCAACATGATGAATGATTTCTGAATGCTCATGTGACACTGTAGACTGCAATATACACTAACTTATAATTTTCAATACTCAGAGAATAAGACGCATACTATCTTATACTTATTCATATGATTATAAAACTATTGACATTGAGTTACAGTCATGTTATAATTGTTATATTATTTCACAATATTACAGTCTTTACTGTTTTTTATCATATAAATTCAGGCTTTGTTATCATATTTTTTTTTTTTTTACATTAATGGGAAATATTGACTATATTTGTCAGATGCTCTCTTACTAAAATGACAAAGTGAATATTTAAATTAATTTAATGTTGACTTTTTGTCCTTGTAGGAGGAAATTGCTAAGTATGACAAAATCTGTGAAGAGGCATATAATCGCTCTAAAGATGAGAAGATCATGCACATCAAGCACTGGCTTGACTCACCTTGGCCTGGTGTGTGTTTGTGTTAACGTACAATATCCATAAACAATATCGTGACAGTTGTGTATACTTAAATCAGCTTGGCTTGACATTTCTATTTAACTCTACAGGTTTCTTCACTCTGGACGGTCAACCTAAGAGCATGAGCTGTCCGTCCACTGGCCTCACTGAGGAAATGCTCAGTCACATCGGTCAAGTGGCTTCTTCTGTCCCTGTGGATGATTTCACCATCCACGGAGGTAACTTTCCACTCATGCACATGCACACAGTTAGAAAATGCCGGATCATCTGTACCCAAACAAAGTCCTTTTTTAATGTGTTGGGAACTGGTTGTTTCTGGTAATGCAACTACAGCTCCTATATACAGGGGTTGGACAATGAAACTGAAACACCTGGTTTTACAACACAATAATTTGTTAGTATGGTGAGGGCCTCATTTTGCATCCAAATACAGCACCAATTCATCTTGGGAATGACAGATAGAAGTCCTTCACACAGTGACCAGAGGGATTATGAGCCGTTCCTCTTCCAGAACAGTGTCCAGGTCACTATATGATGCTGGTGGACTCGCTCCTCCAAAACACCTCAATAATATTTAGATTTGGTGACTGTGCAGACCATTGGAGATGTTCAACGTCACTTTCATCTTCATCAAACCCTTCTGTCACAAGTCTTGCTGTGTGTGTTGGTGCATGATCATGCTGATACACGGTTTGAGCATCAGGTGCTCATGATCCTCCAGAAGGGTTTGGTAGTCCTCGGCAGTGTCGTGTCCATCAAATACAATCAGGATTGTCTTGATATTGGAGCTCAAACCATCACTGATCCACCCGTGCTTTACTCTGAAGATTGACCGCCAGGCATATAGATGTGAAACCTCCAACATTGGCCAGTGTTTCAGTTTCATTGTCCAACCCCTGTACTTTAATGGGAAAAGACTAAAATCACCACGTTTTCAAAAACGTGTGAAATCACCACTAAAATCGGACAAAAATTGTATTATAAAAAAAACATTGTTGCTGCTTTAACTCAATAATATATTTAAAATTATATTTTTTTAAATTTAGCTAGCATCTGCACTTCAGCATCATTACCCTGAGGTCATTTTGTCTCTGTGTTTCTGTAAGGTCTGTCCCGCATCCTGAAGGGTAGATCTACAATGGTGCAGAACCGCTCCGTGGACTGGGCTCTGGGAGAATACATGGCCTTGGGCTCTCTGCTAAAGGAAGGCATTCATGTGCGTCTCAGTGGTCAGGATGTGGAGAGAGGGACCTTCAGGTGAGAATAGCTGCATCTCCTGCTTCTGATTGAACTTGACTTGAAAGCAACTTCACAGTCTCCCTTTTTATCGACACAGTCATCGGCACCATGTGCTACATGATCAGAACGTCGACAAACGGACCTGCATTCCCATGAACTACATGGACCAGAACCAGGCTCCTTATACTGTGTGCAACAGCTCCCTGTCAGAATACGGGGTTCTTGGTGCGTATAAATCAAATGAACTGTGGTTGGTGGCTGTCAGTCAAACAAACCCAGAATAAGCTGTGGTGTGTACCATTTTATGGCCTCTGAACAAGCATGTCTGTCTCTTTGTGTGCAGGCTTCGAGCTTGGCTTTGCCATGGCGAGCCCGAACGCTCTAGTGCTCTGGGAGGCTCAGTTTGGAGACTTTCATAACACAGCCCAGTGCATCATCGACCAGTTCATCTCCCCAGGCCAGGCCAAGTGGGTCCGCCAGAACGGCATTGTGCTGCTACTGCCTCATGGCATGGAGGGCATGGTGAGGTTTTTTATCCTAAATCCACCTCAGGGCTTTCATCTTTCCATCATTTCCCCTTTTCATTGCTTTCTTTCTGTCTTTCTTCCAGGGACCAGAGCACTCCTCCGCCCGCCCAGAGAGATTCCTGCAGATGTGCAATGATGACCCCGACGTTTTCCCGGTAGAATACATAGAAATTTCCTCCAAGCCCTGTTATTTTTTTAATCATTCTAGCAAAATGCTTAATACTTATTTTTTTGCCACAGAAAATCACAGAGGATTTTGCCGTCCGACAGCTCTATGACTGTAACTGGATCGTGGTGAACTGCTCAACTCCGGCTAACTACTTCCATGTTCTTCGGAGGCAGATCCTTCTACCCTTCAGAAAGCCGGTAGAGACATTTCACTCTGTTTATCAACTCTACAAGTTTTCCACATAGTGAAAAACCTGGAAATATCTGGGAATTTTTTTAATTGCTTACCAGGTCTGGAATTAGTCATGGATTATTCATGGTACATCATATTTGTAATGGAAATATTTTTGCTCTAAAATATTTAATTGGACAGCTATTGTAAGTCATGCCCACTTTCTGAGCAAATCATTCTTTTAAATTGCTTTTTTTTTAGTGATTCAGTCAAAAGGGCTTACATCTTTTTAAAATCTGAATTAAAAAAAAAAATATATATATATATATATATAATATATATACAGTGTGTATATATATATACATATTATATATATATAATATAATATATATTTAATATATATATATATATTTAATATATATATTATATTATATATATATATATATATATATATATAAATATATATATATATATTTTTTTTTTTATTTAATTCAGATTTTAAAAAGATGTAAGCCCTTTTGACTGAATCACTAAAAAAAAAGCAATTTAAAAGAATGATTTGCTCAGAAAGTGGGCATGACTTACAATAGCTGTCCAATTAAATATTTTAGAGCAAAAATATTTCTATTACAAATATGATGTACCATGATCCTGGATCCATGAAATAACTGGCTTTTAAAAATAAAAATCTGCCTGACTCTATGGGAATTTAACATAGGGGTGCCGTGACTTATGCACCCTGTATTTTAAGGGAAAACATTTATTTATTTATGATACATTATTCATTCACAAAGAAAATTGGTGTCCTTAAAGGTTGGAGTTTTCCTCATTTTTCTAATTAAGGCATTAAGATCAATATCCAAAAGGTGATTTTTTTATTCCTCTTTTTAGGCAACTTTAGCATGGGTGCCAACACTTATTCACACCACTGTATATATATATATATATATATATACTGAATAAATCCATCTAAATCCAGGCCATGGAAAAGTGTGGGACAGACAGAAAGTGTGGGACCCTGGCTGTAGCTAACTTGTTTTTAACTTATTTTTTGGCTTCTGTTTGCTCTAGCTCATTATCTTCACACCTAAATCGCTGCTACGGCACCCAGAGGCCAAGTCAAGCTTTGACGACATGTTACCAGGTGTGTGCTTGAAATCTTGGGAATGCTTTAAATATCCTAAAAATGCTTTAGCTGGACGTTGTTGTAATGGTCTGTTGTGTTTGGTTTTGATCAGGCACACACTTCAGACATCTGATTCCAGAAGAGGGAAGTGCATCACAGAATTCAGCGCAAGTGAAGCATCTCATCTTCTGCACAGGGAAAGTGTATTATGACCTCACCAAAGAGCGAAAGGCCAGAGGCCTGGAAGACTTGGTAGCCATCAGCCGCATTGAGCAGGTACCTTCAGTTCAAAACACTGTCATTTTTATTAATTGAGCTAAATTCTGTAATTATTTCCCCATGCTAGTCAGGCTTTCTTTCCTAAACATTTATACACCACATTATAATTGAATCTGAATGTGTCCAGCTCTCTCCATTCCCGTTTGACCTGGTGAAAGCAGAGGCAGAGAAGTACTCGCAGGCTCAGCTGCTGTGGTGCCAGGAAGAGCATAAGAATCAAGGCTACTATGACTATGTCAAGCCACGCATCAGCAGAACCTTGAACAACATCCGTCCTGTTTGGTAACTACTGTTTTTGATTCATTTGAAGGGGCAAATCTCTCAAGAGCCTGTTCATATTTTACTCCAGAATCAAAAGGGTTGAACCCTCTAGGCGCCACGGTCGAGTTTACTCTACAAGATGCGGCACTGAATAAAACGGCCGATTTAATCAAATTGGGTGTCAAATTTCGTTCATTTTAGCACATTTATTAAAAAAGAAAAACTGAAATATCACATGATCCTAAGTATTCAGACCCTTTGCTCAGTATTTAGTAGAAGCACCCTTTTGATCTAATACAGCCATGAGTCTTTTGGGGAAAGATGTAGAGATGCACCGATTACAGTTTTCTAGGCCGATCCAGATTTCCGATTTTTCCTTTGTTTGACCTGCCGATACCGATTTCATTTTTTCAAACCACTTTACAGCACACACAAAAATGTATTTTCTATCTTCTCTTTAATAGAACAGTTTGCATAGAACATTTTGAATAGATAATTGCTATAAAACAGAACTATATAAATTACTCCTGTTGTGGGAAGTGGAATGGGTTATGAAAGAACCATTTCCTTTTCACATCCAATAACCAAAAAAATGTATTTAGCATTTAAATTCAACAGCATTGTATTTAAAATAAACATAGCCTTATTTCTCACACACACACAGGCCTAATGCATTCACTTGTACTACATCAATGACAAGTTATATTTCTCAAACAGTTCACCTCTTATCTGACACTTGTCCAGCCAGGCTAAACAGGACAAGTGGAGCATGTGCAGGGAAACGATTGGGAAATAATAAAAACAAGTTTAATACATTTAGTACATTTTCTTTTCTGACATAGCCTAGCCTACTTCAGTTCTTGTTAAAACACACCAAGACATGCAAATTTTTAAATGAAACCACATTTATTTTGTCTATCAAAAGTGTGCTTTCACTTTGAGGGCAGCAATAACTAGACAGGGCGCCGAAAACCACGCTTCACTGCTGCTCACACGCTGCACCGTGAATGCACTCAATGATTAACATGCTCACGCAACGCTCCTGCTCGACGCTCACGTGCAAGGATGATCAGAAGAAATAGACAGCACCTGAGTTATTTAAGTGTCACAGCAAAGGGTCCGAATACTTAGGACCATGTGATATTTCAGTTTTTCTTTTTTAATAAATGTGCAAAAATTTCAACAATTCTGTTTTTCTGTCAATATGGGGTGCTGTGTGTACTGTAATGAGGGGAAAAAAATGAACTTAAATGATTTTAGCAAATGGCTGCAAAATAACAAAGAGTGAAAAATTTAGGGGGGTCTGAATACTTTCCGTACCCACTGTATACCTGAGCATTCAGTATTGTGCAATATAGCACACAGAAAGGAAGGTGATGGACATTTTGAGGGGACAGAAGTGCTGCATTTTATTATTTAAACCTGACTTTTCATGAAAATTTTATAATCCAAGATTGCTGCCACCATATGATGTCATAATATGCAAATTAAATGGGAAAATGTAATCCCTACATAAACTTTGGGTCATCCTTAATATTTCTCTAATTTACAGAAAGTCTCTGTCTTTTATCACTTTTAAGAAATAGCCTTTTGAAATTAAGATGTCAAAATCAAACATTTTAGGAAAAAAAACTGGTGCCTAAATGGTTAAATTTGGTATAAAGGAAATAAAGCCATGCGTTAAGTAATATTGACGCTCATAAATATTTTATATTGTAATGGGAAATCTTATTTACATTTGTAAACTATTAATGCAATTTTTTTGAAATTGTTTCTCTTCTTTAAATTCAAATTTTTTTTAATATACAAGTTATTTTTTATAAGTTTTACTATATGTATTGTATTGCAATACAAATCATTTTATTGGGCATACAAATAGGCTTCAGTTTCTTAAGGCATAAAGTATTTTTAATATTTAAATCTCAAATTTAATTTAAATTGTGTTTAGTTTGGGGTGTCCTAAATAAGTCTTCGTGCTATCCACTCATGCAACATTTATCTGTAGTTGTACCCACTCGCGTTGCTTTCTTCTCAGGTATGTCGGCCGAGAGCCCGCAGCTGCCCCTGCCACAGGGAACAAGAAGGCGCATCTCATGGAGCTGGAGCGGTTCTTGGACACCGCCTTCAACCTGGATGCCTTCCAGGCCCGGTCTTAACCACCTCACCCCATCCATTCACTTCCTTTCCATTCCTCCGTCCCTTGTTTTTCAGGAAGCTCACATCCTGCCGATAACGTAAAGAGGGCAAACTGGCAGCTAGGTTTCTCCTGACCAAAGCACAGGTTTGCTTTACTCCGTAGTTGATGCAAATCCATCAATGCAGATTTTTTTTGGAAGAATGTAAGCTTTTAGCAACTACATGGTAACAGTTTGCATGCATGTTGATAATGGTTTTAATAGAGCCTTAAAATGACACCGCTTGAGGTTTCCCCTCAATATGAACATTAACTTTTAAATTATGCACAAAAATCACAGAGAAGTGTGAGAAATGCTTGCACTGAGTTGGCATGGACATCTCTCAGAAATGAGAGATGTTAGCATGAGGACATTAAAGGACATGCATGGAACCCTATGCATTTTTAAATTCTTGCGAAAAGAAAAACCTGCAATTAGGAGTTTTAAAATAAAGACGACATATTCTTCATCCTCATCTTCATACCTCCCATTCTCCCTTCAAGCACTCGGTGCCAAATTATCATGACCTTCAATAGGTGATTTCAAGGACTGAAAGCTGAAACAGTCATTTGGTTCTTGTATTTAAAAAACAATAAGCTGAGATTATGCAAGCAAGAAGAAATGCTCTACAAGACATGAAATAAAACGATTTATTTATTTTCTTAGGTTTACTCTAGATTATTATTATTATAAGGCTTCGTTCAATAAAAGCATCTCAGTTTCTATTTGTCTGCTTGTTTGTACTAAGAACTGTTGAAAGAAAACTATATATTTGATGTGAAAAGTGTTTATTTTACATTAATGAAGATGTCATATGTGCACTTAATCAGATGAAACTATTAATAGAAATAATTGTATATTATATATTTAAGAATAATAATATAAATCCTGAATAACTATAAAGCATTTTAATTAAGCTAAACAATTTGACTGACATTACAAAAATACATTACAGTTTTTTTATAGTATTGTTACTTTATTTTTCTGATCCTTCAGAAATCTGATACTGTTCAAAGCAGCTTTACGTTTAATACTGCTGAACCGAAAACTTTCATCTGAAATTAACTTGTATGAATCTCATATTAGTCAGACATATTTACAATAAGCTTTCCTTACGGCCAATCTTCTCTCTGATGAATCTGTACAGGTCTTTTGGCGAGTGATGTTCACGATCGTAGTGTCCAGAGTAGTCCGTCAGCAACTTGTACAGTTTATCTGTTGAAAGAAGAAATGATCAAGGTACTCTAAACTCAAAAAATACACTAGTTAATTTAGTCATTTTATTGTTACTTTGCATTTGTACAACAGCGCTGAGTGCCCTTTGTTTGTTGAATTTGGCTATTAACTCTTTCCCCACCAGTGTTTTTTTTTTTTTTTTTTTTAGTTTCCACCCACTGAAATATTTTTAATATTTTGTTGTATGAATATCTGAACACGAATTATATCAAAAGAAAGAACAGATACTCTGCTTTTAAACAAAAGAAAAACTGTTTTATTCTAGCTTCATGCATTATTCAGAATGATAATGAGTAGATACACTGTAAAAAAAAATATTGTTGGTTTAACTTAAAAAAAATAAGTAACCTGGTTGCCTTAAAATTTTAAGTTCATTGAAATGGAAAACTTGAGTTAGTACAATGAAGGAGATTGATTTAATCATCAGAAACTCAACAATATTATGTTATCTGAACTACATAAATGATCTAAGTTGATTTGACAAACGAAAAAATGTTGTGATTAACAAATCATGAAAATATTTTTTCATGAAGCCTAAAGCTTCACCTGTAACTCGTCCTGGGGCGACATTTCATTCTATAACAATAGGCTGTTTTAATTGATATGCTGTTAAATGTTTATGATCGCGATACTTTACATACGCATGTGATTACATAAATCGTTCATTTCTGTATGAACCAGGAAATTCAGTAATCGATTAGAAGAGGCCTAATAGCGCCCCCTACATTATAAAAGTGAAAACACGGAACATCCAGAATATTCCGTCAATGCCTGGGTAGCGTTTTCTCACGAATGGAGTTTTCCGTCAATGGTGGGGAAAGAGTTAAATGAAACTATTTAAAATATTTAAAAGCTCAAATAACACATAGTAACTACATTAGCATACAGTACTGTTCAAAATGGTGGTAAGATTTTTTTTTTTTTTTAATGCTAGCCAAGGCTATATATTTGATCACAATTAATTTATTGTTTAAAATTATTCTTGTGGACACCATAATACATTTTTTTCAAGATTCTCTGGTGAATAGAAAGAATAAAAAGAATATTAGAAATGTCTTCAGTCACTATTAACCAATCGCTGTCAAGACCTTGCTGATTAAAAGTATCAAATACTTCTCAATGATTGTGTAAATCATCAACCTCAGAGCTCATGGAGTCAGATCTGAAGGTTGCGGGTTCGATTCTCAAAACCGGCAGGAAAATGTTGGTGGGAGGGTGAATGAACAGCGCTTTACTCCAACCTCAATACCCACGACTGCAAAAACCCAATCGCTCCCCGGGAACCGCAGCAAATGGCCTCTCACTGCTCCAGGTGTGTGTGTGTGTGTGTCAGTTCGCTGTGTGTTTATGTTGACTAAGCTTGTGTGAGTAGTCAAGCTCCTAATGTGTGTGCCAAGGGCGTAGATTACGCGGGGGACGTGTCCCCCCCACATTTTATAAAATTTTCATAGGGGAAGTGTTCACGACATGTTGAGGTTTTCGCAAGCCAATGAGTATTTATAGATACAGATTTAAAATTCAAAGAGAAAAGATCGCCTATCTACTGTATCTACACGTGACTTTCACGTTGCCATGGTAATCAGTCACTCGCGCTCGTGCATCACCACACGCCCGTGCTCGCACTCGCACTGAATCCATCGTCGAAGGTCGAAATGAATTCAAAACGGCAAAAAACACTTTTTTCGCAAAAAAGTCAAGAACTGTAAGTTGTAATGTGGTATCCGAATTTGGTTGCTCATTGTCATTGATGAATAACTTTGCCTAATTGGTAACACTTTACAATTAGATTAAAAAAGTTTGTAGACAAACATTAAGTTTTCTTTAAAAAGCCTAACCAGAAAGTTTGAAGAAGTTTTAAAAGCATGAAGTTTGAATGTTTTCAAAATGAATGACAGTTTTGGTTCAGTAAAACAGACAGACAGACAGATAACTAATGAAACCTTATTGTGAAGTGTTACCATTCAATATAAATGCAGTATGGAATTGTATGCATTAATGTTCTGATTTAGGTCTTTATTTACAGGGCTCAATAATATTATTGCACTAATTTAATGTTTTTTTCTTCTTCTGTGTTGTCAAGATTGATCAAGAAACAGGGAGCCTAGGGTTGTCAGGTCAGAAAGAGGATGACATTCAAAAAAAAGAAACTTCACAGGTGAAAAGTAATAGACTGGCTTTTAAAAAAAGCTTGAATCATGCAGTGTTGTACTTGTAACATGTGTACATGATGTTTACCATATAATAAGGTAACACTTTGTTAAGTTTTCTTTAAAAAGCCTAACCAGAAAGTTTGAAGAAGTTTTAAAAGCATGAAGTTTGAATGTTTTCAATATGAAAGACAGTTTTGGTTAAGTAAAACAGATAGACAGACAGACAGACAGACAGACAGACAGACAGACAGACAGACAGACAGACAGACAGATAGATAGATAGATAGATAGATAGATAGATAGATAGATAGATAGATAGATAGATAGATAGATAGATAGATAGATAGATAGATAGATAGATAGATAGATAGATAGATAGATAGATTAACTTGGATGGGTTAAATGCAGAGGACAAAATCCAAGTATGGGTTATCATTTTTGGCCTTCATAAGATATATTTCTTTAGGAGAAATTAACTGGAATTTTTATTAACCCGCTACCTGCTTCTGTGTGTTTCAAATGCAGTACGTACCCACAGTCACTCTGTTTTGGGTCAGTATTTCATGCATTCTTTGTACTTCGTATTCTAGATGTTCATTGCCAAACGTGAAGTAAGCCATGTCTCGATCAGCCACTGCAGCAGCCATCAACTGGATGAGAGCTTTTGAAGACAAACACATTCTGTTCAGTGTATAATTATCATAGCCATCAATAATGTTTGCAATTTCACCAGATCAAACATGTGTGTGTGTGTGTGTGTTGTCTTCATTTACCTTTGAGCTTAGGATCCCCTCTGAAGGCTCCACAGCCCCAGTTGCCCGTCGCGATGGCTGTTTTCGGACTCCCTTGGAATCCCACAAATGCCTTTGGGAGTCACACAGTCTGAATAACCTTATAACAAATTCTTATGATAACAAACAGCGATTATTTTAATGTCTAAAAACTAGTGCTGTCAAACGATTCAAATATTTAATCACAATTAATCGCATACTTAAACTTTCCATTCAGAATCTTACTGGCATCCATTTCGGCGTCTCGCGCTCGTCAGCCACTCAAAACGTAACGATAACCAACTATTTGGCCGGTTCGCAAGCCCAAACGAGAGTGTGCGGCGTGCCTGTTGTTTTGTTTCCGGTCTAGCTAGATCTGCTTGCGCTTTGGTCGGCGAATCAACAAAATGTCCTCACGCGGCACAAGCCATTGAAATTAATGGGTTTCATAGCCAAAACCAAAAGCATGTGAAAAAACTACAAAGTTTGCTAGGCAAAAAAGACTGTTAATCGCACAATAAAAAATTGACGCTGTTAAAATGGGTTTGCGTTAACGCCGTTAATAACTCGTTTAACTGACAGCCCTAGTAAAAACTAGTACCTTGTTGAGTTCTCGTTTTATATTCTCTTTAGTGTACTGCTCCCTCGGGTTCTTGAAGTCCAGAGCATCAATGGCAACAATCTGCCGATAACGTCTCTTCCACGCGTCCCTATGAATAAATGTGTTACACAATTTACACTCATATCTGTAAAACCAACGTTTTTAAAAAAAATTCAACACTTTTGAAGTGGTACCTACCGCCTTACTTGATCGATGTATGGACCAACCCAAGAAAATCCTTTGCTATAGCCATCAGTACTGTTGTACATCTGAGGCCCTGGTGAGACATTAGAAATTAGACTACGATGAAGAAAATATCACAAAACCATCAGTCAACAACAAATCTGATGCTTTTATCCAAAGCGACTTGCACTGCACTCAAGGTATACACTTCTGGATGAACTATCCCTATACCTGACAGAAAGTTTTTATGTCTTTTAAGATAACGTTGTCTTTGCTTATTCCTCCAGCAGTACCTGTGATCTTAAGACACTCGTTGTCTGCCAGTTTCTCAGTGAAGAGTCTGGCCACGATGAGCTCTGGACTCATGAGGAAGAGGATCTCCTCCTGAACCAGTCCTGACTTCAGCACTCCACCACCAATATATTTGCTCGCAAAGTCCACCTGTTCAGAACAACACGATGGAGGTGAATCTTATCTGGAGAACGGGTACAAAACTGATGTTGAGATGAAGCTGACCTGTAGCATGCCTAAACCATCTTCCTCAATGGATCCTTCTGAAGCGATGTGAAGGTTCTTCAGGGGTTCCTTCCGACTAAATCAAACACAATCTGTAATAGATGCGCATCAACTCACTTTAGTCTATTAATTGTGTGAACCAGTTCAACTTACTTATTCCAGTTGGGGAGCTGGGATGGTGGAATGGAAATCCTTTCAAAAGTAACCAGTCCATCTGGTTTTGATGCTGAAAGAAATTGGTTACACTCAATCCAAAATAAAATCCTTGCTCATCATACTGAAAAACTAAAAATCATATGTTTTAGTTTTTTAAATATTTATTGAGCAAGGACACATTAAATTGGTCAAAAGTGACAGTAAAGGCATTTATTATGTTACAAAAGATTATATTTCAAATAAATACTGTTCTTTTTGACTTTCTATTCTACCGAAGCGTATTGCATTCACTTGAAGAAAAAATATTTACTCTGTTTTTCTGAATTAACGAGTTAATTTTCTCAGAAGTACAAGATAATTTAACAATTTTTTTTGCTCCGTTTTTCTGAATTAACGAGGTAATTATCTCAGAATTACAAGATAATTTTTCACATTTTTTTTGTTCTGTTTTTCTGAATTAACGAGTTAATTATCTCAGAATTACAAGATAATTTAACAATTTTTTTGCTCTGTTTTTCTGAATTAACAAGGTAATTATCTCAGAATTACAAGATAATATTTCACAATTTTTTTCCTCAGTTTTTTCTGAATTAACGAGTTAATTATCTCAGAATTACAAGATAATTTAAATAATTTTTTTTGCTCAGTTTTTCTGAATTAATGAGGTAATTATCTCAGAATTACAAGATCATTTTTCACAAAAATGTTTTTTTTTGCTCTGTTTTTCTGAATTAATGAGTTAATTATCTCAGAATTACGAGATCATTTTTCATGGAAAAACGTTTTTTGCTGAATTTTTGAGATAATCAATTCATTAATTCAGAAAAACAGAGCAAAAAAAAAAATTCCAAGAAAAATGATCTTGTAATTCTTAGATTAGATTTTTTTCTTCAAGTGAATGCAATATGCTTTCGTACTATTCATCAAAGAATCCTAAAAATTACATATATATATATATATATATATATATATATATATATTAAGCTGTGCTACCATTTTCAACATTGATAATCAGAAAATGAACAGCAAATCAGCATATTTGAATGATTTCTAACAGGTCATGTGACCTTGCGTCACAGGAATAAATTACATTTTTAAATACATATTATATTACAATAGAAAAGTTATTTTTAAATTGTAATATTTCACAATATTACTGTTTTTGATTGAATAAGAGCATTCTTAGTGGGCAGAAGAAACTTCTTTCAAAAACATTTCTAAATCTGCCTGACCCCAATCTTTTGAACGGAAGTGTACAGTGGTCGTGTGTGAAGCGTATTCGCAGTACCTGAATCTTGAGGACTTTCATTAGTCACGGTGTTGAAGTAATGGAAAATGGCTCTCAGTTTCTCTGCCTGTAGGGTTGCTTTTAATGCGTCACGTCGGCTATCAAATAGGCTACAGCAAACAAATAAAATGAATAAATAATTGATACAGCACCATTATAATAGATTGTCTAATGCGATCAGTGTAACACCTGCTGAAGTTAATGGTCGGGTAGTTGGCGTATTCTGAACCAGGGCTCGTGTCGTTCCTGTGAGGGAAGGTGCAGAAGAAGGCGTTTGCCAACAGACAGGAGATCTGCTGCTGAGTCATTGTTAAGGCATGGGGCTGTTGCTGTCGCAGTAGAGGAATGGGCTAGAGACAGAGAGTACAGATTTCAAAATACTTTCAACAAACTTGCATTCAAAATATCTTGTATAAGCAATGCAATTAATCTGAATAGCATTATTGTCTCTTGTCTGGTCGTTGCTTGTCAGATTGTTCAGTACGAGTCCGCTGAGACCTTTCAGACTTTAAAGGAGTAGTTCACTTTAAAAAAAACTCTTGCTGATAATTTACTCACCACATTGTCATCCAAGATGTCCATGTCATTCTTTCTTCAGTCAAAATGAAATTAAGGTTTTTGATGAAAACATTCCAGGATTTTTTCCATATAATGGACTTCAATGGGAACCAAACGGTTAAAGGTTCAAAAGACAGTTTCAGTGCAAACTGTTCAAAGGGATTTAAATGATTCCAGACGATGAATAAGGGTCTTATCAAGCGAAACGATCGCTCATTAAAAAAAAAAATAAAAGTTTAAGTTTTATGAGCTCAAATGCTCGCCTTGCTCTGTTCTGTGATGCGCGTTCGTGACTCTCCTGTTCGTACTCGTTTATCAAAATGAATGAATATTTTTCGTGTGATTTGGTTCATTCAATGAACGAAATGAATGAATTGACTCAGTTAAAGATTTGTTCATTTTGCACTGAAACTGTCTTTTGGACCTTGAACCGTTTGGTTCCCATTGAAGTGCATTATATGGAGAAAATCCTGGAATGTTTTCATCAAAAACCTTCATTTCTTTTCGACTGAAGAAAGAAAGACATGGACATCATGGATGACATGGGGGTGAGTAAATTATCAGCAAAAGGTTTTTTTTAAAGTGAACTACTCCTTTAAGTCAGATTCTATGATTTTAGTAATCTCAGAGAAATCAACACAGTTGATTAAACGTTAATGAAATGTAAATGTAATATTGTCATGATTTACAGGGTTAAATTGACCTTTACATTCATTCTTGCATCTTTATTCACGCTACACATTTGAAAGGAACCCAAAAAATAATAAGTTAGTCCTTGCTGCGAGAAAAAAAAAAGGAATTTGGGCTCATAATTCAGATTTAACTTTAAAGTTATACTTGTACTAAGGGATAATGCAAGTGTCTGGGGAAAGAAGGAACCTGTAACATACCCGTTTAATGAGCTCAGGTAATTCAAGTGCCAGTTTCGCCATCTTTGGGATCACCATTTGGAGATTATTGTCCATTGCGTGTAAACGCTATAGAGCAATTGCACAAATCTGTCATCAATTTGTATTTTTACACTGTGGTTTAGCTTTCCTCTGATATGCAGACTGTTTCACGTACCTGACCGTAATAATAGAATGCATCAAATGTCCATTTGTCTTTGTAGCTGGAATTGTAAGACATTATTGCGGCCTACAAATAGACAAAAGATAGAAAACGGGTCACATTATAGTGTAAAAGTTATTGTCATTGTTTAGTGTTGCAGTACCTGAATATCCCCAATAGAGGAACTGCCTTTGGTGAGTCTGTGCAACGCTTGACAAATGGCGTCCCATCGAGAGGGTGATGCGCGGGACTTCTGGTTCAGTTGCTATGGGGAATAACGATTACTCGGTATGAATATGAATAACCGACACCATTTCTATTTTGATAAGCTACTTGTTCAGAAATGCTCTTGAAATAGAAATGATGATCTTTGGAGAACATGCTATGGTCATACTTACATGTGGTAACTTCACATGGTGGGAATCCCAAACGTGTTTCCCTTCATGGGGGACAATTAGACCCTTTTGGAAAAGCGTTGTCTGCTCAAACAAGCCAGTAACATGAATTATGAAAAAAGATTAACATACAAGTGAAATGAAGATGAAATTGCATCGAAATTGAAATTGATTCTTACATCTATCAGTACTGTATGTCCTTTCATGGGAATTTGCGAGTTGAGCTCTGAGCTGAAGTTTTCCATTGTCTCGAGGTTCTTGATGGGAAATGTGGGTCCCAGCACTATCATAGGCTTTGGTCTTGTTCCTGAGCTCGAGGAATCTGACGTGTCCATAGGCTCACTTCGAGAGGGCTGGTTTGAGCCCCTGCTGTTTTCAGATGCAGTATTTGAGGATGTGTTTTGGCCCTTTTTGTCTCTATGCTCATCGTATATGGTTTTTTTGGCCCCTTTCTCTGCATTCTCGGCAGATGTGCCCGTTTTTTCTCCTCCCCCTTCACCTTTTTTCTCACTAGATGTTGGCATTGTTTTATCAGTTTTGCCTCTAGCCTCACAAGATGCCGTTTGGCTTGTGGCCTCTTTTGCTGCAGGATCCCGTGAGCCCTGGGTCCTGGATGCTCCTCTTGATGAATGATCAACAGTGTTTCCACTGTTACTTGTTTGACCGAAGCATTCCTTAACTTGATCGCTGTTGTTGTGCGACATCTAAGCCCAAAACAAAACAAAAACATTAGAATTTAAAAAATAGAAGTACATTATCGTTCTTGCATATGGTTCTAGCAAAGTTTTCAAACGTTAAAATAACTTTGAAAATTCGAATCACCTGCGAACATTCGGAAAGTGAGGTAACCATAACAAACGTTTGAATGTTTTACTTTGACATTAGTATCGGCCATAACCACATTACAGAAATTACACAGTACCAAAAATTACACATTACAAAAAACGTGTAATATTATATATATATATATATATATATATATATATATATATATATATATATATATAATCAACCAATCACATGGATGGCAGTTGCTTCAATGCATTTAGTGGTGTGGTCCTGGTCAAGACAATCTCCTGAACTCCAAACTGAATGGCAGAATGGGAAAGAAAGGTGATTTAAGCAATTTTGAGCGTGGCATGGTTGTTGGTGTCTGAGTATTTCACAATCTGCTCAGTTACTGGGATTTTCACACACAACCATTTCTAGGGTTTACAAAGAATGGTGTGAAAAGGGAAAAACATCCAGTATGCGGCAGTCCTGTGGGCGGAAATGCCTCGTTGATGCTAGAGGTCAGAGGAGAATGGGCCGACTGATTCAAGCTGATAGAAGAGCAACTTTGACTGAAATAACCACTCGTTACAACCGAGGTATGCAGCAAACCACAACACACACAACCTTGAGGCGGATGGGCTACAACAGCAGAAGACTCCACCGGGTACCACTCATCTCCACTACAAATAGGAAAAAGAGGCGACAATTTGCAAGAGCTCACCAAAATTGGACAAAAATGTAGGAAAAATGTTGCCTGGTCTGATAAGTCTCGATTTCTGTTGAGACATTCAGATGGTAGAGTCAGAATTTGGCGTAAACAGAATGAGAACATGGATCCATCATGCCTTGTTACCACTGTGCAGGCTGGTGGTGGTGTAATAGTGTGCGGGATGTTTTCTTGGCACACTTTAGGCCCCTTAGTGCCAATTGGGCATCGTTTAAATGCCACGGCCTACCTGAGTATTGTTTCTGACCATGTCCACCATGTCCCCATCCTCTGAGGAATACTTCCAGCAGGATAACGCACCATGTCACGAAGCTCGAATCATTTGAAATTGGTTTCTTGAACATGACAATGAGTTCACTGTACTAAAATGGCCCCCACAGTCACCAGATCTCAACCCATTAGAGCATCTTTGGGATGTGGTGGAACGGGAGCTTCGTGCCCTGGATGTGGATCCCACAAATCTCCGTCAACTGCAAGAGGCTATCCTATAATATGGGCCAACTAACATTTGTAAAGAATGCTTTCAGCACCTTGTTGAATCAATGCAACTTAGAATTAAGGCAGTCCTGTACAGTATATGTATATAAAGAGAGAGAGACTTTCCACTTATGAGCAATATTATATTTTATTAGTCTATTAAAATAATTTGCTCTACCTTGATTAGGATTTTCCAAAAATTGTCGTCTTTAATATTTTGGTTATTGCCAATATTAACAAAAAAAAAAATATTCCGAGAACATAAAATACAGGAATCACATAAAGGCAGCCTACCTTACTACGTAGTAATAGCAGTAACGTTAGCCTACGTAGTGTAAATCGATCTCACTAAACTCCGAGTCCGATAGGATGAAACGGCCTGGCAGACGTTTCGTCTACTTCCTTTAAATTCTTTAGTTATTATTATATCCACTATGTAGTGCTTCAATATTTTATAGTGTTTTGAGCTCTTTCACTTTCGATTTTGTCAAATGCGTGTCCAGTAAAATGCACTGTTGTTATAGAGACCACAACGTAATTAACTTTAGCGAAGTTTTACGAGACAGGACGTGCAGAAGATGGTAAGTTACATCTACTCACTGTTCGGCGGTGACAGCCCGTGTTGCTGAAGTGTAGTGTGTGTGTTTTCTGTGATCACCCGTGACAACAGAATGAAAGTAAGCCTGCAGGAATGAAACCTTTAGCTGGTGGCACTTCCTGAGAACTGCAGGGCGCGAGTGGTGTCGAGATGTAAAAACACCACCACAAACATTTATTCATGATATTAATATGTATACAATTCTGTCATAGTGTTTCCTGGTCTAAACCGCTTCATAAAGGAACCCTTTTGAGTAATCTCTCAGCTTTCTTCTTCATTAACCATCAGATGACGCCACACTATGTGGTTTAGTTGTGGGCGGCGGCTTGCTTCCTCATGCTCATGCTCACTCACATTAGTGATTTGAACAATTCCCAATCAACTTTTGTGATGATACGCACATGAATGATGCGTTTTGAATGCTTACATTTCTGTAAACATGCCAACCTGATATATTTTCTAAAACACTTACAAAATATAAGAATATTTAATCTTCATTTATTGTTTACTCAAGTAAAGTTCACGTTATATTTTAAAGTATAGCCTACTTTATATCGTATACTAATGTACTATTAGTAACTTGTAAGTGTACTATTTCAATAGGCCTACTACTTGG